>NC_090931.1:47882952-48158318 GCF_040938575.1 Ambystoma mexicanum | reverse complement strand
CACGTCTGAGATAAGTGCAAGGCACCGCCGCTAATCGCTGCCCATAATTATTAGATAATAAGTGAGATGCAGTTGTATTGAATCGTGCACTGGCCGCCCCTCCCCCCCCCCCTGGTGAGCACAATGGGCTGTAGAAGCCGATCTTTTGTCACTTAGGAGCACGCCATTATAGCGCCATCAATGACTTTGCTCTTCAAATCTCAGAGGGGGTGGGCGATGGGAGCATGCGCGTTTGGGATGGGCAGGGCTGTGATATGATACGATATGATATGGCATTTGCAATGCGCCTATACACAAGTGTTTCAAGGTGCGACGAGGCAGGGAGGGGGAACGCAGGGGAGACAGACAACGATCCGACTAGGCCGGTGTCATTCAGATCGCGCAAGTGCAAGGGTAGAGGGAAGGGAAAAGTGCAAAGGGGAAAGGGAGAGGGGAAAAGTGCGGTACAGGGTTAGAATACAGGATAAATAATAAGGGCCAGCTGGTGGCAAGTGCAAGGTAAGTGCAGGCAAGTGCTGGGAAGGGGGCTGTAGGGATACAGAGACAGTCCCGCAGGCAGGGGTTGCCAGGAAGGCAGTGCAGTGGAGAGTGGCTGGGCCCAGGACCGAGATCGGTGAGAGTGGCCCAGTTGCAGATTCAGTGCAGTTTCAGTCAGGAATTTAGCAGGGGAGAAGGGGAGAGAAAGCAGAAGCAAAGAGGAAGGCTTCCGGAACCGGAGATGGTTCTCCTCAAGTTTCAGGGAGGCAGGAAGGCTGTTCCAGCGGAAGGCCCCTGCTGCGGAGAGAGATCTACACCCAACTCGTTGCTTGGAGAAGCGGCTGACCCTAAGGGAGTTGGAGGCAGATGAGCTCGAAAAGGAAGATATTTAGGAACAGAGAGTTGAAGGTATTTTGGCCCCAGGCCCCAGAAGGCCTTGTGGACAATGCAGAGGGTTTTGAACTTAATTCTCGCAGCCACTGGGAGCCAGTGTAGCGATTTCAGTCCTGGAGAGATACGGTCCCTGGGCTTGAGGCCAAGGACAAGTCTTGCAGTCCTGTTCTGGATGAGTTGCAGAGGGCGAAGAGTAGAGGCAGGCAGATTTAGATAGAGGCTGTTACAATAGTGCAGCTTCGAGAGAACCAGGGCTCTGGAGACAGTGAGCTTCTGGGGTAAGGAGAGGAAAGGAAGGATACCTCTGAGGAGGTACAGCTGGTAGTGCGACGACTTCTTAGAGACGTCAGATATGTGAGGAAAGAAGGAGAGTGTGGAGTCGAAGATGACCCCGAGGTTTTTTGCATTGCAGGTGGGAGCAGGAAGAGGGCCAAGGGAGGCCGGCCAGAGAGCTTCAGGGAAGGAGGAGTGGGTGTGCCGATGAGTAGAATCTCAGTCTTACTGGCATTGAGGCAGAGGTCATTGCGGCACACCATTCCTGGATTGCAGAAAGACAGTCAGAGATGAGGAAAGTAGAGGAGGAGGCCGAGGGTCGGCTGAAATGAGCTGGGTATCATCCGCGTAGCACTGAAAGTTGGGGCAGAGAGCAGATATGCGGTGGGCCAGGAGTGCCAGGTATTGGTTGAACAGCCGGGGAGAGAGGTTAGACTGCTGGGGGACACCACAGGTAGAGAAAAAGATAGCAGAGAGGAAGGACCCAAGTTGGACCTGGGAGGGTCGGTCAGAGAAGAACAAAGTCAGCCAAGCCAGAGCCTGACCAGTGATACCCAGGTTATCATGGAGGCGGTTGAGCAGGATGGCATGGTTGACAGTATCAAAGGCAGAAGAGAGATCAAGCAGGATGAAGACGCATGGGGTGTTAGAGTCAAGGTTGGAGAGCAGGTCTTCATGGATGTTCAGGAGAGCAGTTTCAGTGCTTCTGGCAGCTCTGAAGCCAGACTGATGGTCATGAAGACAACCAACAGATTCAGAATGGCGATTAAGCTGGGAGATGGCCAGTTTCTCCAGGTGCTTGCCCAGGAAGGGAGTGATAGAGATTGGGCGATAGTTAGCCGGGCAGGAGGGGTCGGAAGAGGGTTTCTTAAGAAGAGGGTGCACAAGGGAGTGCTTGGGGGGGATGGGAATACTCCAGAGGCGAAGGAGTGATTTCAGAAGTCAGCCAGGGCAGGAGCCAGAGAGTCGATGTGGTCCTTGATCATTTTGGAGGAACAGGGGTGGACCTGTTTTGACGAGACTTTCATAGATCGGACTTGTCTGAAAACCTCGTCAGCAGAAAAAAGGGGAAAGGCAGAGAAGGAGGGAGGAGCGTTGGCTGCAGTAGGGCCAGAGGAAAAACAGGGAATAGAGGGGGGGAGGTGATAGGAGGAGAGTGAGGACAGGATGACCTGAGTTTTTGAAATGAAGTGAGAGGCCAGTGCCATGCAGAGGGCCTGGGAGGGGACAGGAGAGGTAAAGACTGCAGCAGGGTTGGCCAGCTCCTTGCAGATTTTAAAGAGTTTGGCTGAATTGTTAGATGCCGTAGAGATGCAGGCTTAGATAAGGGCTCTCTTCTTGGTGAGAACGGAGAGCCGGTATTGCCTTTGGAGCAGGCGGCAGGCCAGTTTGTCAGAGGATGAACATGAAGCACGCCATTTCCTCTCTGCCACCCAGCACTTCCGTTTAAGAGTGACGAGATACGAGTCATACCAGGAGTTACATTTGGCTTTGGGCTTCAGGCGGATTCTCATGACAGGGGCAAGGATATCAAGAGTATCAGATATAGCAGAGTGGAGAGTGGAGAAGGCTATGTCCAGTGGTCGAAGTGTAAGAAAAGAAGTAGTGGAACTATGTTCCCTGCTGGCCTGCCCCGCTCCTCACAAACCCCATTGTCCTCCCCCTCCCACACACAATACAATCCCCCAAACACATTAGTCTGCTATTTAAGGGAATGTTCAGTGCTGCGCACTGAAAGTGCATGTTTCTACTCCTTCCTATACTGTTATTTTAAAACGAAACCGTTACGGAACGGTTTCTTTTTAAAATAAAAGTATAGGAGCTGTAAAACTTAAGTTAAAAAAGTAGAGGAGCACCGCTCCCCACCGCTCCCGCTCACTTCGACCACTGGCTGTGTCAGGGTGGGAGTCAACCGAAGAGGGAGGGGGGGGCGAGAACGTGGCGGCGAAAGCCTCAACTGACACGCGCTTCATGGGTCGGATGACCGAAAAGGAGGGTGGCAGTGGTGAAGGTGGCTTTGCCTGAGGGGTAGGGAAGGTGAGGTGGGAGGATAGGAGAGAGTGATCACTCCAGGAGAGAGGAGTGGAGAGAGGGACAGAGTGGGGAAGGTGAGAAGAGATCTGAGCATCAAGAGTGTGCCCTGCAGAATGAGTCGGCCCAGACGGGAGAATAGAGAGTGAGAGAGAGTTGCAGAGGTCGCGAAAGAGCCCAGAGGGGGAACAGGAGGCATCCAGGTGGATGTTGAAGTCTCCAAGAAAGAGGAGTTGAGTGGTGGAGGACAGGAGTGAGGAGGAGAGGTCCGCCCACTCGGAGAGGAAGGAGGAAATTTGACCGGATGGCCGATAGATAGTAGCCACGGTAAGGGAATGGCTAGGAGAGAGAGTCGACAGACAAGGCATTCAAAAGAGGATTAGGTCTGCGTAGGAGTGGCAGGAATCCACTCATGGAAGATAAGGGCAATACCACCCAGCACGGTTGGGCCTGGGCATGGAGAGGATCTTGTAACCGTCAGGTAGGAGTGTGTCAAAGCTGGTGACAGAGCTGGCCATGGACCATGTCTCAGTGAGACCAAGGACATCAAGGTCCAGTTCCTCAAGAAGGCGACAGATATCAGAGGAATGTTTGACGGCAGAGCAAGAGTTAAGAGTGGCAATGTGGAGAAGGTTGCCATCCTTGAAGGGGAGGGGTGTTAGGAAAGATTTCATAATTGTAGGGAATTTTCCTTCCATGTGTCAACCCCTAAACTTTTTGCTATTGTTTTTAACCTTGTTCTTGACTTTGCCAGAGAAGTACAGCCTTCTGCCACACTTCTCTGGGCTTTCGCTCCTTTCTTACGGGGAAACTGACATGCCCTTAAGACAGTCAGTACCGGGGAACGCTGTTTCCCGTAGTTTCCTTTATCGTGTCGCAGCTTTAGTGCAACACGACACAAGAGGGCACTGTAAGCTAAGTTACAGCTCTCTTAGGTCTCTAGCCTTCTACAGGCCCTAGATACTCTTTTAGGATGGTATTTGATCGGTGCAAGTCATTCAGGGACTGGAATGGTGGCAGCGATCGTTTTGTTTATTTTGAGCTCCTTTTGGCGTTCTGAGCACGTTTTTGCCCTGAACCCAAAATGGTGGCCTGGCTCTCCAAAATGGCCAGACCACGAGGCTCCTTTGTCCTGTCCACTGACCGTCTTGCTCCCTTCACCTTCCCCAGGTCGAGCGACCCGGGGCCTTCCTTATTTGGGCATGTACTTTCCCGCGAAACGCAGATGCTTTCGCAGGCTTCTACATGTCGTTTGTGTGCCTCCAGGGTGTGGGCTGGGATGTCTGGTCCCAATACACATCCTGGGTGCCAGAGAGTCTAGGGTGGTGTGAATGCCTGGGACCACCGTGGTCCGTGATTGGTCCACGTATGGTATGTGTGTTGATGAGCGGATCTCTCATTGGCTCCCCTCCGTTTTGGCGCGAAGGGAACCATGGATAAGAGGAGGCTGGAAACACCACTACCATGTCGATCTCCTGAGTTCTCACGAACAAAGGAATACAGGAGCCAAGTATCCTGCAACCAAGAGGCTGGACCGAGGAATCGCTGGTGACCCGCTGAAGGAATCCTCATTTGCACTGCTGTCGTCCTGTGAAACCCTTTCCTCCTTGGATCGAACCAGAAGGCCTGTACTGGTGCTTCGACCTTTGGAATAGCAGGAACAGCTATTCCTGGCGACTTCATCATCTCCTGCCAAGTAAGCCTTCGGAAGTGTCTCTGGGCCATCCAGTTGACTGACCAGCTTACAAGGGAGTCCTGCTCTGTAACCGCCGCCAGGTTGTGTTGTATTTTGAGTCCTTGTCACTCTCCCACGCTTCGTACACTTGGCGTTCCCAAGTCTGAAGGGAGGAGTGTACATTTGGCTTGAACACACACGGCCGCTCCATTGTCCTGCTGCGGCAACAAACTGTGCTGGTTTCGTCGATTGGGACGTCTTTTTGCTCTACACGACTACGAGGCGTTCCCTGCTCTTCTGAACCTGCCAGCTGCTGAAACTAACGTGGGGAAGCCTGGGTCTGCTTGCTTCGGGGACCGGTGAGTAGTTTAGCTAGGATCTGGTCGCCCTCCTGCAGTATCCCATTGCTTTTCCCTGCTGTGTAAAAACAGCACCCTTTTGGCCGTACTCGCGCTCTGCTTCTGCCCGCTGTGGAGGCTGCGCTTGAGTTGCGGAACCTGTTCTCCTTCTGCTGTGCACTAACCCGAACTGCCTGACTTCCTCCGAAGAGCTTCCTCTTTTGCCCTTTGGCACCGGCGTGGCAGGTACTTTGAGCACAAGGCTCCACTCTTCGCAGGGCTCGGACTTCCATCTAGTTAGGTGCCTCTAAAGGCGAACTGAGTCTAAAGCGTTATCGCACTGCCTGTTTTCCTTTCCTTTCAGGTGGACTACATATTTCGTGCTTTAAACGCTTGCGACTGTGTATTTGTATATATATTGTGTTGATATGGTATGTGTTGGCTTAGTATTGTGATATTGTGATTTTCTCGCTACGGTCATTATTTTAAAGGCCTTAAAATAAATGTGTATCTATTTTTGATATAACAACTGTTTGGAGTAGTTTGTCAGCGCTCTTGCTTTGTGTGCTCACTGCGGGCTTTCAGTCACCCTCACCCCTCTTGAGACCTAGTCTTGACCGCCGCGATCGCTACCTTGATTGGTCTGGCTTGTCCAGAGGTTACCCTGTTCCAAGTAATTAGGTTGGCCTTCTGAACTTCTGCGCCACCAGGACAGAGTTCAGAAATCCGTCTTAACAAATTGGTGTACAGCGGTGGGATACGACTGAAGGTATCCAGTGTTGCGCTCGAACTAAGGCATTTCAGGTTATTCCAAACAGGACACATAGTGAATTGTTGTAATATAACTTTAAAAAGGCCATAGTCCTATCAAACAGTATGGAAGCAAATACCTTGTTAACTTTAAATGCTTCCAAATCAGAAACGCTGAAAAAGATTTGTGCAGAGAGAGGTGTTTCCTCTCAAGGCACAAAATTGGAAATGATCCAGAGAATCGTGGCGTGGCAAGAAGCGCAGCTTGACGCTATAACTTCTGAGGACAGTGCGGAAGGTGGTGGGGCTGCTCTCACTGGTAGAACCGACGGTTCTGCCGCTGCACTGATCCATCGCGACCACGAGGACAGGGAGGATGTAATGTCTAATGTTTCCTCTGCCAGTGTGGATGGGGAGGCTATGCTTGAATTCAAGAAGCAAGAGCTGCGGTTTAGGCAGCAGGAGCTTGAATTCAGCATAGCCAAACTAAAAATCGAACAGGCAGAAAAACAGAAAGACAGGGATCACCAGTTGGAACTGGCCAAGCTTCAGGTTGCAAATGGATCCAAGGGTCCTAGACATGGGTCTGGGGCTTCCTCTCATCCACGGTTTCCGAAAGATCTGCTCAGTGTGTATGAAGAAAGGAATGACATTATGGACTGGCTGAATGCGTTTGAGTATGCATGCGAGGTTCAAGAAGTTGACAATGCTGATAAGATTGCGTGGTTGCTCAGTAGACTGCCCCATTCTGGCTGCAGTGCCATTATGGAAATGTCGAAGGCTGAGCGGGCTGATTTCGCAATGTTAAAGCAAACTCTCATTTTAAAGTTTGGGAAGACTCCGGCCCAATATTTAAAGCGTTTTCGAGAGTATAAGAAAAAGGAAGGTGGTACTTGGGTATCTTATGTCGCTGAATCTTTGAAAAACTTAACTGGCTGGGTCGAAGGTTATAAGGTTTCTACCTTCGAAGGCATGATCAATCTGGTCATGCTGGAACACATTTTTGCTTCTTCTTCCCCGGAGCTTAAGCAGCATTTGGCCGATTCGAAGGAGATAGATCCTAAGAAGCTGGCCATTGCAGCAGACTTATGGGTGTCACATCGAGTGTCCCATAAGGACAAAACTCATCCTGGTAAGCAGGAGGAAGGGAAAAAGTCCAAAGATGTGGAGGGTGGGGAATCTGCTAAATCTTCTTCCCATAAGGGCCACAAAAAGAAAAACAAGGGTAAGACACAAGAGAACTCACAGGGTAGTGGAGGTTCGCCTCCGAAACAGAACTCTGGTTACAATAAGCCTCCCTATGTAAACAGAACCAATGGATCTTGTTATGCTTGTGGAGCAACTGACCATGTGAAGGGGGATCCCCGGTGTAAGGTTAGACCTTTGGGGGTCCACTCCGCTAATCTGGCCTTCTCCTCCTACGAGGAAGAAGAGATTACAGGAGCATCCTTCTCCTCAGACTCATTTCCCAGCGGGATAGAGGCTGAGGTAGTTTTAGTGTCCCTGGGTTCCTGGGAGCCTAAAGTCGCAGAGGCTTATGCTAGGATTCCGGATAATACCAAGCACTACTTTAAAGACAGTGTGCTGATCAATGGAGTGGATACTCCAGCTCTTAGGGATAGTGGGTGCAGTCGCACTGTAGTGGATTCTACCTTGGTAGACTCAGAGGAAGTTGCCAGAGCTACTCTGATGCCCACTAAGTTGGCTGACGGCCCCCTCCGTATGTTTCCCGTGATCCCTGTTAATCTTACTTTAAATGGTACAGCAGTCAGGATTCCAGTGAGCATTCAGAGAAACGTCCCGGGAAAGGTCTTATTAGGTAATGATCTCAGAGCTTTATGGCTCGTAGGAGACACTGCCGAAAGACCCTACACACGGTCTCAAGCACGGGCAGCATTGGCCAAGTCCAATACGCCGCCCCAGCCGAAGGGGAAACCCAAGGCGAAAGGAGTCTACAAGTCAAGACGAGGGAAAGAGAATATTCCCCCGAGCTCGCCTACCACTGCGGTGGAGGAAGTTGGTCAATCGCCCGGGCCTGACGACGAGGTGGCGATGCCTGAAGTATTCGACCCCAACGATCATCCTGAACTAAAAGACTTGTTAGTTGAAGGAGGTCCTGATAGGGACGAATTCAGTAAAGGCCAACGTGAGTGCCCATCTCTGGAAGGCCTAAGGAGACAGGCCTGCTCCCAGCTTGAGGGTGAACCTCCTGGGAAGCATAGGATTTATTGGGAAGGTGGACTCCTGTATAGTGAGCCCACAGAGTCTACAGAAGGAGACCATAGGAGGTTGGTGGTTCCCCTTGCTGTTAGGCCCTTCCTCCTGCAGTTGGCGCATGAAGTTCCCCTTGCTGGTCACCTTGGTATGAAGAGGACCAAGCAAAGGTTATCCATGCACTTCTACTGGCCCAAGATGGGGGTGCAAGTAGAAAGTCACTGCAGGAGTTGTGCCTCCTGCCAGTTGTCTGGTAAGGTTGGCGCGACAATCCAAGCTCCGTTGGTACCGCTCCCAGTTGTGGGGGTACCATTTGAAAGGGTAGGGATCGACATCGTTGGTCCCCTTGACCCGCAAACATCCTCGGGCAATAGGTTTATCCTGGTGCTGGTCGACCATGCAACCAGGTATCCTGAGGCCATCCCATTGAAAACTGTAACTGCCAAGTCAGTTGCAAAAGCTTTACTCGGCATATTTACTAGGGTTGGCTTCCCTAAAGAAGTTGTGTCAGATCGTGGCAGCAACTTTATGTCGAAGTATATGCAGGCTATGTGGAAAGAATGTGGGGTCACCTACAAGTTCTCTTCTGCGTACCACCCCCAGACCAATGGTCTGGTGGAACGTTTCAACAGAACGTTAAAGAGCATGATTGGGGCTCTGGAGGAGCCCCAGAGAAGAAAATGGGATCTTCTTTTACCATGCCTACTGTTTGCCTACCGAGAGGTACCACAGGAGGGTGTTGGCTTCAGCCCCTTCGAACTTCTGTTCGGTCATCCCGTACGGGGACCCTTAGCCATCGTCAAAGAGGGATGGGAGATGCCCACTCCCCCTGTTACTACCAACGTAGTTGATTATGTGCTAGGGCTCAGAAAACGGATGGTACTTCTGATGGGCTTGGCTAGTGATAAATTGAAGGCAGGGCAAGCGCTGGTGAAACATTGGTACGACCAGAAAGCTTCCCTCATCAACTTTACACCTGGTCAGCAAGTCCTGATCATGAATCCAATAAGGCCTCGAGCTTTACAGGACAAATGGTCAGGCCCTTACACAGTGGTGGAGCCCCTGGGTGAGGTGAACTATTTAGTGGACCTTGGAAGGCCTGGACAGGCTCCAAAAGTGTTTCACGTGAATAGGCTGAAGGCTTTCGTCCCAAGAGTCGAAATCGCAGCACTGCTACTGGCTTCAGATGTTGAGGAAGAGGAGTCAGAACCTCTCCCCGACCTGTTCCAAAGCGGTCCTTCAGATAGCTCCGTTGAGGGTGTCCGAGTGGCCCCTCACCTGACTTCTGATCAGCAGGCTGAGGTGAAAAGTTTGCTTAGGCAGTTTTCCCCCCTGTTTTCACAGTCCCCTGGTTTGACACCTTGGTGCAAACATAACATTGACACAGGAGACAGTGTACCTACCAAAAGTAGGGGATACCGGATGTCAGATAAAGTACGGTCTTATATTAAGACCGAGGTCAACAAGATGTTAGACCTTGGGGTGATTGAACCCTCTAGTAGTCCTTGGTCCAGTCCTGTGGTATTGGTTCCAAAAGCAGGCACTTCTGAATTGAGGTTCTGCGTGGATTACAGGGCTCTGAATGCTGTCACCAAGACAGATGCCCACCCCTTGCCTCGAACAGATGAGCTGGTGGATACTTTGGGTGCCTCCAAGTACCTCAGCACGTTTGACCTCACTGCTGGCTATTGGCAAATAGCTTTAGCAGAACATGCCAAGGAGAAGACAGCATTTTCTACTCCAGACGGCCTTTACCAATTCCGGGTAATGCCGTTCGGGTTGAAGAATGCACCTGCCACTTTCCAGAGGCTTGTGAATCATGTGTTGAATGGGTTGGACGAATTCTGTCTTGCATATCTGGACGATATAGCAGTTTTCAGTGCCACCTGGGAAGACCATGTGAAACACCTCAGGATTGTGCTCCAGGCTCTTCAGAAAGCCCACTTGACCATAAAGGCTAGTAAATGCCAGATTGGACAAGGCTCAGTGGTTTACCTTGGACATGAAGTAGGTGGAGGGAGGATACAGCCTCTACCCAGTAAAGTACAAGCAGTACAAGACTGGCCTACCCCCACTACGCAAACCCAAGTGAGAGCCTTCTTAGGACTCACGGGGTATTATTGCAATTTTGTGGCAGACTATGGCACCATAGCTGCTCCTCTGACTGCCCTCACAACTCCGAAGAAACCCAAGAAGGTAACTTGGACCGACGAGTGTGAGAAGGCCTTCAATGGCTTAAAAGACTCCTTGTGCCAGGCCCCTGTGCTCAGGGCCCCTGATTATCAAAGACCTTTTATCGTGCAGACGGATGCCTCTGACACTGGGATAGGAGCTGTACTATCACAAGTAGATGAGAAGGGTAAGGAACACCCTATCGGTTTTATTAGTCGCCAGCTTAAGGACAGAGAGCTCAGATGGTCCACGGTAGAGAAAGAATGTTTCTCTGTTGTGTGGGCCCTAAGGAAGCTGAGGCCCTACCTCTATGGGACCCACTTCACTGTGGAGACTGACCATAAGCCGTTAAAGTGGCTAATGAACATGAAGGGGGAGAATCCAAAGTTGCTTAGGTGGTCCATAAGTCTACAAGGCTTCGACTTCACTATTGAGCATAGGCCAGGTGTCCAACATAGCAATGCTGATGGGTTGTCCAGAATGTTTAACCGACCTGAACAAGAGACTCATCCAGGGGTGGATTAGTTCCCCCTGTCCATAGTCTGGGAGGGGCGAGTGTTAGGAAAGATTTCATAATTGTAGGGAATTTTCCTTCCATGTGGCAACCCCTAAACTTTTTGCTATTGTTTTTAACCTTGTTCTTGACTTTGCCAGAGAAGTACAGCCTTCTGCCGCACTTCTCTGGGCTTTCGCTCCTTTCTTACGGGGAAACTGACATGCCCTTAAGACAGTCAGTACCGGGGAACGCTGTTTCCCGTAGTTTCCTTTATCGTGTCGCAGCTTTAGTGCAACACGACACAAGAGGGCACTGTAAGCTAAGTTACATCTCTCTTGGGTCTCTAGCCTTCTACAGGCCCTAGATACTCTTTTAGGATGGTATTTGATCGGTGCAAGTCATTCAGGGACTGGAATGGTGGCAGCGATCGTTTTGTTTATTTTGAGCTCCTTTTGGCATTCTGAGCACGTTTTTGCCCTGAACCCAAAATGGTGGCCTGGCTCTCCAAAATGGCCAGACCACGAGGCTCCTTTGTCCTGTCCACTGACCGTCTTGCTCCCTTCACCTTCCCCAGGTCGAGCGACCCGGGGCCTTCCTTATTTGGGCATGTACTTTCCCGCGAAACGCAGATGCTTTCGCGGGCTTCTACATGTCGTTTGTGTGCCTCCAGGGTGTGGGCTGGGATGTCTGGTCCCAATACACATCCTGGGTGCCAGAGAGTCTAGGGTGGTGTGAATGCCTGGGACCACCGTGGTCCGTGATTGGTCCACGTATGGTATGTGTGTTGATGAGCGGATCTCTCATTGGCTCCCCTCCGTTTTGGCGCGAAGGGAACCATGGATAAGAGGAGGCTGGAAACACCACTACCATGTCGATCTCCTGAGTTCTCACGAACGAAGGAATACAGGAGCCAAGTATCCTGCAACCAAGAGGCTGGACCGAGGAATCGCTGGTGACCCGCTGAAGGAATCCTCCTTTGCACTGCTGTCGTCCTGTGAAACCCTTTCCTCCTTGGATCGAACCAGAAGGCCTGTACTGGTGCTTCGACCTTTGGAATAGCAGGAACAGCTATTCCCGGCGACTTCATCATCTCCTGCCAAGTAAGCCTTCGGAAGTGTCTCTGGGCCATCCAGTTGACTGACCAGCTTACAAGGGAGTCCTGCTCTGTAACCGCCGCCAGGTTGTGTTGTATTTCGAGTCCTTGTCACTCTCCCACGCTTCGTACACTTGGCGTTCCCAAGTCTGAAGGGAGGAGTGTACATTTGGCTTGAACACACACGGCCGCTCCATTGTCCTGCTGTGGCAACAAACTGTGCTGGTTTCGTCGATTGGGACGTCTTTTTGCTCTACACGACTACGAGGCGTTCCCTGCTCTTCTGAACCTGCCAGCTGCTGAAACTAACGTGGGGAAGCCTGGGTCTGCTTGCTTCGGGGACCGGTGAGTAGTTTAGCTAGGATCTGGTCGCCCTCCTGCAGTATCCCATTGCTTTTCCCTGCTGTGTAAAAACAGCACCCTTTTGGCCGTACTTGCGCTCTGCTTCTGCCCGCTGTGGAGGCTGTGCTTGAGTTGCGGAACCTGTTCTCCTTCTGCTGTGCACTAACCCGAACTGCCTGACTTCCTCCAAAGAGCTTCCCCTTTTGCCCGTTGGCACCGGCGTGGCAGGTACTTTGAGCACAAGGCTCCACTCTTCGCAGGGCTCGGACTTCCATCTAGTTAGGTGCCTCTAAAGGCGAACTGAGTCTAAAGCGTTATCGCACTGCCTGTTTTCCTTTCCTTTCAGGTGGACTACATATTTCGTGCTTTAAACGCTTGCGACTGTGTATTTGTATATATATTGTGTTGATATGGTATGTGTTGGCTTAGTATTGTGATATTGTGATTTTCTCGCTACGGTCATTATTTTAAAGGCCTTAAAATAAATGTGTATCTATTTTTGATATAACAACTGTTTGGAGTAGTTTGTCAGCGCTCTTGCTTTGTGTGCTCACTGCAGGCTTTCAGTCACCCTCACCCCTCTTGAGACCTAGTCTTGACCGCCGCGATCGCTACCTTGATTGGTCTGGCTTGTCCAGAGGTTACCCTGTTCCAAGTAATTAGGTTGGCCTTCTGAACATCTGCGCCACCAGGACAGAGTTCAGAAATCCGTCTTAACAAGGGGTACAGATCAGAGGTACGCCTTGTGGAGGTGAAGAAGGAGCACGAGAGGGGGCAGGGAGGGAGGGTGGAGGCAAGGTAGCCGAGGACAAAGGAGGGGGGGCAGCAGGAGAGGAAAGGAAGTTGATCAGGCGCGGAAAGCATCTATCAAAGAGGTGAAGGTTGGCCTGAGGGCCTTGGGCCAAGACGGTCCCATTAGAGTAGACATTAATGATGGCCTTAGAGCAGTGAAAGGAGGCCAAGAGGACATCCCAACGGGTGCCACCATTAATGGGAGAAGAGGAGAAAGGAGAGAGCACAGAGACCATATGAAGGGTCCATAGGTCAGGTGAAGGCACGAAAAAGAGGATGTCAGTGAGAGTTTCATTGGAGGAGGCACTAGTGTAGGTGTCAGCGAAAGGGAGGCCTGGGTTGGAGACCAGGATGTCCTTTTAAAACTTTTTCCTACCAGATTTAGTGAGGAGAGCAGGACAGTCAATGGAGAAGCAGTTAGAGAAGATAGGCGAGATAGAGAGCACCATGGAATAGGAGGGAGGGGGGGAAGACAGACGAGAACAAACAAACAAGATATAGAGCAGCAAGCCCTAGTTTACCACTTTGGAGAACACAGTAAATACAGTAAACGTGTATTAGGTAACCAGTGGAGAGGCCACCTAAGTTTGAGAATCCTGAGAGGGGAGAAAAAAAACCTAGTTTAACACATTGCAGAACAACAGTGAACACAGTAAATGCGTATTAGGTAACCAGTGGAGAGGCCACCTAAGTTTGAGAGTCCTGAAAGGGGAGAAAAAAGCCCTAGTTTACCACATTGCAGAACACAGTAGACAGAGTAAATGCGTTTTGGGTAACCAGTGGAGAGGCCACCTAAGTTTGAGAGTGCTGAGAGGGGAGAAAAAAGCCCTAGTTTACCACATTGCAGAACAACAGTGAACACAGTAAATGCGTATTAGGTAACCAGTGGAGAGGCCACCTAAGTTTGAGAGTCCTGAGAGGGGAGAAAAAAGCCCTAGTTTACCACATTGCAGAACAACAGTGAACACAGTAAATGCGTATTAGGTAACCAGTGTAGAGGCCACCTAAGCTTGAGAGTCCTGAGAGGGGAGAAAAAAGCCCTAGTGCTTACAGTATTGTTCTTGAGGTTGGAAAGCCAATGAAATGCTGTTGAAGAACATGATAGGGGCCATGGTTTGGGGTTGGGGACAACATGCACCACGGGAGCAACATTAATGACATCTGTCTCTGCAACTCAGAAACCAGTACTCCAGTCCTGCTTTTCCTTGTGATCAGCAGTTGTAGCGCGAGCCATGGCTGCTCGGCCCAGGCCCCACTAATGGTCTACATGAAAATTCTAGACTGGAGTGGGAGTCCCGATTACGTGGAATAAGCTGGTGTCTGCGGGACTGCTACCAGGGCGTGACACCCTCTCGTTGTTGTTTTCTTATTTAAGGGGAGATATGGACCTGAAAGCAGACACCCCATACTGTGAAAGCGATTGCAGAAATCATCAAACTCTCTACAGCGCTCCCCAGAAGTATGCTGAGCTCCCAAGGGGGTGCCGTTCACCATCATTTCTATTACATCATAATCCCTGCGGAAAGCATTCAGGCAGTGCTTGCCTAATTCTCTTATCTTTTGGTCTAAGCTGCAGTAAGTTTAAAAACAAATAAAATAAATAAAAATCACAGCAGACTGAGCTTAAATAAAGTATAATGTGTATGATGGGCCAATGATGCTGCAGGCCCTTCCCACTTTCCACACTCTCGGTTCGAAATCAAGACAAGCGTTTGAGTTGGAATGAGCTGGAGTCCTATTCTATTGGAGCCCCTTTTATTTGATGCGGTTCAAGGGTGTAACCCAGAGGGGTGCCAGGTTTACTCGGAAGGAATCCACAGAACCCCTATTCCCATATTGTGATGAATCAACTTCCAGGGCACCAGTGGTCCAGGGATGAATATCGGTTTCTAAACCATCAATCAGCCCCACACCTCTGGTACACCAGAAGGGATCCAAACAGATTGGAAAACAAGTAAATTATAAAACCTTCTTGTCAACTTTTGGTAACATGGACGGAACGGCAGGCTTATCTCTGCAAGGTCGTGATAAAAGGAACGGTCCAGTCATGGTTGTATACAAATATCTACATTATTATTGCTACAACAGACAGTTCTAGCACATTACACTTACAACCCAAACTGTAAAGGAACACAGAGGACAGACAGTTTCACAAAGGAAAGGGATGCTCTCTGGATAATGACAGGAGGGTAGTTGGTAAAGCAATCAGTCTTACTGTTCAAGGTTATTCGGTTCCAGCACCAAAGGGACAATGGGTCGTAACTGTCTCTAGGGGCCTTCAGAGAAGGACCAGGGGGGAAGAATCACAATTTACTTGGTGCTGAAGAAGTTCATGGTACTTTGCAGCCCTTGAGACAGAGTTAATGGCAGGAGACAGCTGCGGGTACCAGGCGGCAGGCAATTTTTCAAGCGAGACTGGATGGACGTCTGCTGGATGTCCGCAGCGGCTCAGGTCCAAGAATTGTTGTCTCTGTGCTGGTTGGCAGAACTGAAATGTTGGCCGCAGTGGCTCGGGCGGCTCTTGTGACTGCAGTGTGACAACAGTCAGTGGTGCGCATGATGCGGTTTAAGGGACTCAACTGTCTCGAAAATGTCCTTAAAAAATGGATGCTGGTGATTGCTTGTGTGGTACTCCTCCTAGCTTCTGCGTAGGGCTTGTGTCCTTTCAAGGCAGATGGCCCAAAGTTCAGGAGAGTGATTGCGGAAAATGCCCTTGTACCTTGTCCAGAGACTCTCTGGCACTTCCCACCTAGGAAGCTTTTTGGCAGAACCTAGCAGGGCATGCTGTGTGCTGGCCGGGTACTGGTTCTGGAGCTGCTGGATGGGTCCTCTGAGTCTGCTATATCCTACTGTTACCTCTGAGATGTTTAGGGGAGGGATTCTGCTTCTTTCTTTGTACTCTTGGCCTTCCTTCACTGGCAGGAGATGTAAGGTAGACTGTACCTTCAGATGGGGTCCAAATGAGTCCTTCTTACTCCTTTTGGAGTCTTCAGATTATCTGCTAAGTGCCGAGTTCAGCCCTCTTTTAAAGCCAAATGGGCCCCAGTGATTGGTGCAGGCTAAGCCTACCTTAATGATCCAATCCTGGGTCCCCACCAACAATCGTCTGTTATGCATGAGGTCAGGATAAGGGTTCTCTGCAACAGGACAGACAGGAGGTGGCAACATATACCTAAGCCCCACCCATCTTCCTGTCTGTTGTAGATCAAAGTGTCTCTCTTGTTAACTGAGCCCTATTTGACTCTTCATTAAAGCACAGGTCTCCCTTGAAGTATGTGCTGTGAGCAGACGTCCTGTCTCTCCCAAATCACATCCTGCATCCCTCTGAAAGGTGTCTGCTCTGTAGGGACACCTTCAGTAACTGCTGGACCTAGACAGGCTATTCACTGCCTTTCATACAGAGAGGTGGGAACTAGCTTCATGTTGACACATTGCATACCAAAGTGGTGTTAGTCCCGCCTTCCTGTTGTCTCTTCTGGCAAACAAGCCTTTCCTTTAGTCTTGCTTCAATTATCTTTTTAGTTTGCACTGCCACTAGCCGGAGTAGCCAAAACGAACGCAGATCCATGGAGCCTTTAATATTAGATTAGGCTGCTCATGGCTGGAGGAAGTTGTACCTTCCCCCTTCTGGAGATGCGTGGATTTAGCCGGGGCTGTCACATTCCAGCTGAATGTGACAGGCGAATATTGTGCCTGTAGGCTGTGTCTTCCCAGAGTACATGTGACTAGGCATTGTGTGTGGGAAGCAGATGGACTGTATGCGGAATGGCCTCACACAGACCTTAGAGGTGGCTCTCCCATCATTCATTCTCATTGTTAAAAAATCAAAAAGCCCAGGCGAGCACACTCTCCCCGTGTGGATGGTCGTATTCCTCACAGATTGCATGCAGTGAATGTCTGAATAGTGCATTTGCTTACAACTTTGCTCTCATCACATCTTCAGGGAAGGCACTTACACACCAGACTCATCCCGCCAATGACTGCAAGCAGACACTGCTTTGTGCATGAGTGTCTTATTTTGGTGCCTGTTGTCCTCGCAAGCCCATGTACATTGCCCTCCAATCCAACCCCTGACGATAGGTCAAGACTAGTTACTACTGTCAGCCAGCGAGCCCTTGGCGGATCTGTCCATTATAGGAGAGACGCAATAGCGCAATAGAGAAATGATTTCAGCCTTAAGGCTTCTTGGAGCGATTCCTTGTTTTTGTTGTTAATTAGCTTTTATAGATGTAGCAGGTTAGTTAGACCAACAAGGGCTGCACTAGGATCTCCCTTTTACTGAGGCTGACCAGTATTAGAATTTAGAAAGAAGGAAGACACTGGAGATCAAGAAGGTTCTACCACTGTGCAACGTATTTGTTTGAATTTGATTAAAGTTTGTTATTTAGTGTTGCAGGTGATAGGCAATATCATAGGTTTTCAACATTGATGGCCTCTATTTTTGTGCCATAGAGGTGTTGCTTCATAAAGGTAAATTGTCGGCAAATCGGATGAATGTCCTCCAAAATCCTGAGTTTACTAAGCTCTATTAATTCATAGAGTTTGATTGTCGGCAAATTGGGTTGAAAGTGCTCCAAAATCCTGAGTTTACTAAACTCTGTTAATTCATAGAGTTTGATTGTCGGCAAATTAGGTTGAAAGTTCTCCAAAATCCTGAGTACTTTTGGGTTTTAAAGGTTTTTCAGTTTCTTGTTGTTGAAATGGTTTGCATGGACTTGACCAGCTTGTGTGACCTCTATTGTTGATTCATAGAGGTGTTAGTTAGCAATAAGTGAATGTCCTTCCAAGTCGTTTGGTTTTTTGCTGACTTAGAATGCACATGTACTGTTGCAAAAAGGAAGAAAAAGTTTGACCTCTAAGTTTGTCCTCGACACGTGTTTCCCCGTTGAGATTCACAACGGTTCTTCAGGAGGATTAAGTCATTTTTATGACAAACAAGACGATGAACCCAATGTTGAATTCTGTCCTAGTCTCTGTTATTATATGGTGGAGTGTGTTCCCTGTTGGTCATTAGTGATCTCTGATTCTGGGGTGTGTGCCTTGAATTGAGTATAGTTTCTTATGATGCTCGTGATGGCACTAGATGCTTGAAGGCAGCTCCTGGGTTTTCATCCACTGGGGTTGAGGTGAGGTTCTATGATGTCCCGCTCAAGAGCATTTGGTGCAACGCATCTATGCACATTGTGACGTCACCTCCCAATTACTGTAGAGCGGAAGCGCGGATGCTAATCGTGAACGGTATGTTTCAGTTCACACATTGGCCCTCTTTATGATACTGGTGCTAAACCATGGCGCTATTAGCACCATGGTTGGTGCTGGTGTTGTAACGAGTCCGCCAATGTTCAATGGGGAATTACCACCCCATTCCAAGGTTGGCGGGGCGGTAATTCCCCATTGAACATTGGCCCTTCCCCATTCCCATTTTTGTCCCATAGGGCTCAATGGGACTGGGGTAGGCGCTAAGTACGGTACCGCAAATTGCGGTACCGTACTTAGCACCAAGGTCCCTTTGCGGGTCCCTACTTTAACGGCTGGTCTAGACCAGCCATTCAGGTCGGGTCCCGCAAAGGGACCTTGTAGTAAGACGCTAAGTGTTTAACGGCGCCGCAGCCTTTTACGGCACCGTTAAACACTTAGCGCCAGGGTCCTAATGAGGCCCATTGTCTTGTTTTCTGCAATAGATTTTTGAGATGTAAATCTGAAAAAAAAGCTCTTCCTTACATTTGTATTACTGAGGCATAGCTGTTTTCAAAGTGTTCTTTTCAGGTCTGGGGGGGGGGTGGTAATATCATTACGGCACTAGAACTTCATCGCTGTTTCTAGAATAACACTTTCTGGCTGCTTCTGATGTTAACATTCGTCCTCCACCCGACATGGTCCACAAACAGCCATTACCTATGAGACTAAACCCCAAACATGTTGTTCACATAAAGAAATCAGGGACTGCGCCTGGATACTGCAGGAAGCGCCCTCCGGCTAAGCAGGTACTGCTCCTGGATCCTGCAGGAAGCTCCCTCCTGCTAAGCATGGACTGCTCCTGAATACTGAAGGAAGCGCCCTCCGGCTAAGCAGGGACTGCTCCTGAATACTGAAGGAAGCGCCCTCCGGCTAAGCAGGGACTGCTCCTGGATCCTGCAGGAAGCGCCCTCCGGCTAAGCAGGGACTGCTCCTGGATCCTACAGGAAGCACCCTCCGGCTAAGCAGGGACTGCTCCTTGATCCTGCAGGAAGCGCCCTCCGACTAAGCAGGGACTGCCTCTGGGTCCTACACGAAGTGACCACTGGTTAAGCAGAGACTGCTCCTGGATCCTGCAGAAAGCACCCTCTGGCTAAGCTGGTATGGCTCCTGGATCCTGCAGGTCGTGCCCTCCAGCTAAGCAGGGAGGGCTCCTGGATCCTGCAGGAAGTGCCCTCCGGCTAAGCAGAGACTGCTCCTGTATCCTGCAGGATGTGCCCCCTGACTAAGCAGGGACTGCTCCTGGATCCTGCAGGAAGTGCCAGATACTGCAGGCAGCGCCCTCTAGCTAAGCAGGGAGTGCTCCTGGATCCTACAGGAAGCGCCCTCCTGCTAAGCAGGGACTGCTCCTGGATCCTACAGGAAGCACCCTCCGGCTAAGCAGGGACTGCTCCTGGATCCTGCAGGAAGCGCCCTCTGACTAAGAAGGGACTGCTTCTGGAGCCTACAGGAAGTGACCACTGGCTAAGCAGAGACTACTCCTGGATCCTGCAGGAAGCACCCTCTGGCTAAGCTGGTATGGCTCCTGGATCCTGCAGGTCGCGCCCTCCAGCTAAGCAGGGAGGGCTCCTGGATCCTGCAGGAAGTGCCCTCCGGCTAAGCAGAGACTGCTCCTAGATCCTACAGGAAGCACCCTCCGGCTAAGCAGAGACTGCTCCTGGATCCTGCAGGATGGGCCCTCTGGCTAAGCTGGTACGGCTCCTGGATCCTGCAGGAAGTGCCCTCCAGCTAAGCAGGGACTGCTCCTGGATCCTGCAGCAAGCACCCTCCAGATCTTCCCACTCGTTCATGCACTACACCTGTTTCAATATTGCAGCTGAATGCTTCCCCCACCCTATAGCTCTTTACAGTTGCTTCTACTGCTGAAAATGGTGCCTTTTCTCAAGCCCTTGTGCCCCCTTCCTCCCCACCTCCCTTTTATTCCTTCTGGATGCCCCAGGACTTTTGCCATAAATAACATTTTACATCAGAGCTGAGCCGATTTGGTCTCTCAGATGCTTTATTCATGAGCCTGTCTCCGTGCCAGGCCCACCGCGGGCGGGAAGGGGGCACTAAGGCCTTCTTACTTGGAACAGTGTAGTGTGGGCGCCAGAGAGGGCAAGTTGGGAGCAGTGAACAGGAGTGTGCAGTGACAGGACTTCAGTGTTGAACTCTGACTCACGTCAATGTACCCCAGCATTGCAGGCATATGTGACGAATCAGCTTCTGGGGCACCAGTGGTCCAGGGGTGAATATCTGTTTCTAAACCAGCAATCAGCCCCACACCTCTAGTGCCCCAGAAGGGATCCAAACAGATTGGAGTACAAGTCAATTATAAACCTAAATGTCCAATTTTGGAAATGTGGACGAAACGGCAGGCTTATCTCTGCAAGCTCGTGGATCATTGGTTAGTTGCAACACAGTGAAAATACAACTATTACCCAACGATAAAAGGGACTGTCCAGTCAAGCTTGTATACAAATATCTACTTTGTTATAATTACAACACTGTTCAAGGTATTTTGGTTTCAGCACCAAGACAGCAAGGGGTCCTAAATGTCACTACGGGACTTCAGAGCGTAACAGATTTTTTGACACAGCACACTCCAGCCAGAGACTTCTTCCACTGACACTGAACGTGGCGTCCAACACTAAATAAACACTCCTTTTTCTTTTTTTTTTAACCCTAGATTCTTTCATGAAGAGGCACCCAACCTGTCTCACTCCCACCTTAACAAACACACTGTGTCGCAATGGAACATGATCCAGGCTGGTGTGTAACAATGACATATTTATTTATTTATTTTAAAAATTCAAATGAATATCAGAACAAAACAAAATTTAGGGCAGCAATCACCAGTGTGGTGACAATATAATGCAAAATGTTATAATACAATGAATTCAACGTTCTGACATCATCTACATAAACCTTAAATAGAAATGGAAATAAAATCACTTTTCTTCACAAGCATAGATAGCACTTATGTTATGCCCTCCCCCTGCCACACTCCCCCAAACACCTGCAAACTAAATTATGTGTGGATGGAAAGCAGTGGCAAGGAGGCAGCAAGAAGTTTTTGAAATTTGACCCACCACCCCAGAATCGGAGGCCAAAATGAAAAATGAAAACCTTCAAAATGAGCAAAATAGCATACTCGGATTGTACCTTTTACTTACTGATCAGCTACAGTTGTTGTAGGATGGTTAGAACAGAAATTTGTGTGGCTGCACTAAAGTTACAAGGAAGCTTACAGGCTACTGAGCAGGGTACTAAAGCAATGTAAAAACAGGTGAGAAGAGAGATTTTGGGGGGAAAACACTTTTGGGATGGGAAACAAAGACACAGAACAGATAGGATGCTGAGGGGGAGGGATGACTCTTTATAGGATGGCAATATGGGTTCTTCATGGGAAATGCAAATCGGATTTTAAAGAAACCAAACTACACGGGTAAAATCAGTTTTGTTAGCACAATGATTAGTTCTACTGAGACTATATTTTAAAGACTATAATTGTTAAAGAAAGACACTTGTGTTGAGGAGGTTGAGTTTGAATTACAACCAACTCACTGTGAATCTCTTTATAGGGAAATTAATTGAATTATTCCAAATGATACTAGGGCCTTACACAGGTAACTGAAGGCAATAGAAAAGACTTATGCTAACGGATATGGACTTACAAAGATTCTTCTAAGGAAAGGGCAAACAGAGGATACTGGCAATTTGGGAAATGACTAGGGTTTTTATGGGATTTGCATAGCGTTTGAACAGAATGCAAGGTAAGATAGCAGGATATGCAGTTTTTGGGTACTGGGTGATGGTATACTTACAAGACAACATTGGGTTTTGTAATTTGGACAGCCAGCAGGGTGTCTAGACGGTGTGGCCACGGATCTTGTCACCGGCAGCGGGCTCAAGCGATCTGGTTACTGGGTCAGCTGGGCTCTCCTTGTTGGGAACAGCTGTTGGGAACAGCTGGGCAAAGTCTGGTCACTGTGGAAAGTGAGATGGGTCAGCTGGGCAAAGCGTCTGGTCACTAGATTCTCACAAATGGATCAGCTGACTTTCCTCCTTTCTACCTGGATTATTGGGATGAATGGGGTTCTAGATAGGTGGTTCTGTCTGGATGGGATCAGCTGCCTCTGGACTTGGTTCTGGAGTTTTGGAATCTTGCAGGATGAATTTTGAAAGTTGAATCTCTGTCTCTCCCTATCTACCCCTTATATTGGCAGCGTTACATCATAGAATTTTACAATTCTGGGCGGAAGTACTCTGGACCAACCCCTTGTATGGGATAAACCCGGCTATGTGTGTCCCCTCATCCTAGCGGGCTGATTGGTTCCAGGGAAGTGATCTCACCTTCTGTGTTTATACTTGTATGACTCCCTTTGTCTCTGAAGCCTATTTTTCACAAAAGTGAGTTATGGAACACAACTTCATATTTACAATAGTCACCATCATAACAATCAGATAGGTAGATCCCATATTTTACAAAGAATATGCTAGTTTGAATGCCAATTCTGTGTGATATTGCCTTGTCCTTGGGTACAATATCTCTGTTTTCAGGAGAAACATATTATCTAAAATCCTGCAAATGGCTACACATATGCTTAATAGTATTTGGCATAGTTTCCCCAAGTTTAATATCTATGCCATTTACGCTTCCCCCAGAAATGCATTTTTCCTGCCATTTTAGTTCACCACATGCCAGAGAGGTGCACATAGTCTTATTATGCTTGTCCAAAAATCACAATAAAACTGTCATAATATCATATTACTCCTTATTCAGATTGCGGGGGAAAATGGCTTAACGTATAAAAGTCCTGCATTGTCAATGAGGTGGATTTGCCACAGATGGGGTGGTGCTGCCACCCTCACAATCCAAATCATCTCCCATTAGTCAGCTTGCACAAGGGTTTCCATGACTCCCCTTCGAAGTCCTCCAGTGGCTACCAGGAATGAATGTAGAGGAAATCACACCTATGAGGCAAAACACAGGGCTTCACCCCCATCCTTTATGCTTGGGAGCAGTTCTGCCTGGCATTCTGGGAGAACCTGCAATTATCACACTGTCATGTCCTTAAGAACAGGGCCTGTGCCCTTGCAGCCTTAGTCACTGGAAGGTGTGATATTAGCCTTGCTGCCAAACTTGTTTTAACAGAAATTCCTGGGCCTCAGCCAGGATGATTTGTCTTTTGGGGTGAAAAACAGTGCAATATATACATATCTTTGCACCCCCTCTCCCCACATGTACAATTGTGTTTCTGTGCGAGCTACAGTATTAGTTCACATTTAGCTTTCCCAAAGTCATTTTCTGCTTTGCAAAAGCAGATTTCCCATGTTCTTTTTCACATGTCATCATTTCACAAAATGGGATTTTTGCTGCATGCAGCTTCCTTGGCATTTATTTTCTGAAAAGCTTTCTATAGATCTACTCAGTTTCTGTACACAGAGATATGCATGAAAATGGTTTCTAGATAATTAACATGAGGCAAGAGGGAGAGCATCTCTCCTTTGGCGTACTTTGCGTGTGTTGGTTTATTTCAAAAAGTAAATCCAAGCCATGCGGACCTCAAGCAGAATTCTTTTGCTTTTCATGGACTTTACTGATGAAACAATGCCGTTCTGGGGGTGATGGCCTTATATAATGGTGTCCAAAATTAAATACACCGACAGGGCTGTGTTTTAATGGAACCAAACTGTGTGATGTTAAAAATGAAAGTAGCACCAGTGCGATGCCATTTTAAATGCAGGTAATTATCTTGTGCAGCCTTGAATGTTTAAATGACAGAACAGCACTGCACAGCCATTCTGAATTCAAATTGTTTTCTCTGGATTCACATGAATGACAACAAAATGCAGCTATTCTTGGGGTGGCTGTGTTCAACTCTCACCCCATAGGCGCTCAGCAGATCAAAGCACAGCCGTTTTTGGGTAACTGCTGACATGCCTTAGGCCTTAAATGTACCCCACAAGAAAAGGACCAGGAGGACAGAGCCACAATGTACCTGGTGCTTGAGATAATCTTGATCCTCGACAGCGTCGAGTCAGTTCCAGGACGATTTGCAGCTTCTGCGACATAGTTCAAGACGGAAGACAGCTGCGGGTATCAGGCGGCAGGCAGTTCGGCAAGGAAGGATGGATGGATGGCTGCAGCCTGGCCTACACAGTGGATCAGGGTCAAGAATCATTGTCTCTGTGCTGGTTTGCAGATCTGGAACGCTGGTCAAGGTTTCTGGGACGGCTTTAGTGACTGCAGCGTGCCAACAGTCATTGGTACAGCCGGTCACAGTTCGATGGCTCAACTGACTCAAAAATGTCCTTAAAAGATGGACGATGGTTGATGAGTGTCTGGCACTCCTCCTAGCTTCTTCGCAGGGCTCATGGCATCCTTTGAAGGTGGATGTCTCAAAGCTGAGGAGAGTGTTTGCCAGCAACAGCCTTGTCCTTCGTTTAGACCCTCTCTGGCACTTCCCACCTAGGAAGCTTGCTGGCAGAACCTAGCAGGGCACGCTGTGTGCTGGCTGGGTACCATTTCTGGAGCTGCTGGACAGGTCCTCAGAGTCCGGAATCTCCCTCTGTTCCCTGGGAGATGTTTAGGGGAGGGATTTTGCTTCCGTCTTGGAAATCCTGGACTTCCTTCACTGGCGGAAGATTTAAGGCAGACTGTACCTTCAGCAAGGGTCCAAATAAGTTCTTCTTCTCACTCCTTTCAAAGTCGTTGGATGATCGACTAAGTGAGGGGCTCAGCCCTCTTTTGAAGCCAAATGGGCCCCGGTGATTGGTGCAGGCTAAGCCTACCTTAAGGAACCAATCCAGGGTCTCCACCAACAATTTACTGTTATGTGTGAGGTCAGGACCTGATCGCTTAGCAATAGGAAAGTTAAGGGGTGACACTGTATATCCTAAATCCCACCCATCTTCCTGTCTGTTGTAGATCAAAGTGTCTCTCTGGTTAACTGTGGCTTTTGATCAAAGCGCAGGTCTCCCTTGAAGTTTGTTGTGAAAACAGACTTCTGTCTCCCCCAAATCAAATACTTTGTCCCTCTGAAAGGGAGTTTGCCTAATGTAAACAGTTGTCCCAGACATGACGTTCAATGCGCTTCGTACAGGGGGGTGGGAGCTAGCTTCAAGGTGACACATTGAATATCAAAGAGGTATTAGCTTTCCTGCCCATTGTTAAGTTCTGTGACCAGGCCTATTCACAGGTCTGCTTCAATTAACTCTTATCAGTATGATCTGCACCACACAGATCATAGACAAGAGAACAGGGCAGATCCATGGAACCTTTGATATTTAATAAGGTTGTCCGTGGGAGGAGCAAGGTGTTGCCCTTCTCCTCTGGATGTTTTCGTGCACCCCTCACTGTCACCTGTCAAATAAGTGTGACAGGGAGTACTGCACCTGTAGACTGTGTCCCCCAGAGTACACTGGAGTATATGTATGTTGTGTGGCGCCCATTAGAAAATGTGTGCGTATTAACCCCACGCGTTATCGGAGGTTGATCCCTCACAGCATATATGACATTTTCATAAAATGTCAGGTTTTTAGATGATACGGATTCAAGGGTTTTGCAGCGGTCCCACTTCTGGCATCAAAGGGGAATTGAGAAGTCGCCGCGATTTGCAGAGAATCCAAGAGTTCGGTGACGAGGGAAGCCAGAAGGTGAACTCGGCTCATGGGTGTTCATCCAGTGTCGATTCAGTCACCACACAACATTTGACATGTGTGCAATTCCCACAGGTGCTACTTGGGGAGTTCAAACTTTTGTCTCAACTTTTGGCATTGTTTTCTCTAAATATGCGCTTGAACTTGGAAAGTTAAAGACGGAAGAAGACGCACCCAGTGGCTTTCACTCGACACACACGGAAGGCACGGGGTGCAGTCAATTACCAGCTCCAGAGCGGATAATTGCTCAGTCGGCTTTCATGGTTTCAAGGCAGCGATTTGTACCGATGCTCTTGTTGGCAGCGAAGTGCATGCGCTTGAGTAACCATGGTAACAGTACCATCACCTTCACTTAGTCTCTTCTGTTAAACCTCTGGGTTTTTTTTTTAACAGATCCCCCCGCCCCCAACTACCACAGCAATGCACGAGTTAACTGCTGCAGGTATTCTACAGACCTTCACTGGTAAGGCTGGTGGCCCACATATATTGGGAAGCCCCCTTGAGGGTTCAGGTCAGTGTGGAGGTTCTTGAGTCCTGAATCCTGCTCCTAGCCTGTTATGTACGAGGATGGCGGCTCTTCAAAGGGTGTCATGCGTGGTACATTACTGGCACTTTGATTGCTAAATTTAGGGAAACATTCATATCATAAAATGTGTGACAGATCTGAATGACACATCAGGATGAGTGTTTCTAGTTGTGTGTAACATAGAGGGGCGGTGCCCAGGTCTCTGAAGACCCCACCCCAGTATCCCCAGGAGATGGGTGCTGATAGGCCACCCATGGCACAGGTGAGGTCCCAAGAAAGAGGAGGCGCTTGAAGCATTTTAACCAATGAGCCGCAACAAGGCTAATGAAGCAAGCCGTATGATTGGCCCACTTAACGCGAATGGAGGGTGTCATGGTCGTGCGACGTGAAGTCAAGGTGAGGGCGGATGAAGGCAACGTGCTTCACCACAAGGCTCCAAGATAAGAGCTCGAGGCTCAACATGGCTACCGGGCGAAGCTCCCAGACATGATTAAAGCTCTGGATTGTAGGCATCAGTGCCCAAGAATATGAATGCTTACAAATCATGTTGTTAGTGCGCAAGTAGGGTGACCCGCATCAAGCACCCTTATAAAAGAGGTGGGGAATTAGTGCATGGGGAAACCACATGATTCATATTGTTCCCAGGCTTTGGTCAACATATTACAAGTTACAACAATAGTTACACAACACATCAATCCCTTCCTCAGAGCCAACAGGAGGGGGTGCAAATGATAGCAAACTGCAGGGCCATCAATTCTACTAGAAGAAATGTATGCATTTAGGTGTTTTCCCATAAACTGCATCATGTTACTAGACTCAGTGCTTTAAATAGAAAAAAAAGAAGTTTAGGCACTCACTAAGCCACAAAGCCAGACATTCTGGTGCAGCGCTTTTGGCTGCGGTTGTTTCGGGGCAGCACGTTGGGCACATGTCCCTTTTAAGAACAGCCTGTTGTTTGCAGGCAATGCCCAGTGAGATTATGTTATGTGCAAAGGAGCACACACTTTGGTAAAGCAGTGTATCTGAGATCCTTTCACACAAGCTTCCAGTTTGTTGTTATTAAATGAGACTTTATTTTTTGCCTATCAAACTAGCAGATCTGAGGGCTGTAAACTAAGATTTACAAGAGTTTATCCTTGCTCCCTTTCAATGCCCTATAAGACATTCAGCAGGTAACTGGAGCTGTGTGCGAGTTTTCAGTCGAACACTTTCCATCACAACTCCAATTACTTAAACATGTATATATTAGAATAGGCGCTGCTAATAGCAGAGAAACATCTTTAAAACACAATGTCCCAGGCTTTCCAAATCTATCCACGCTCCAACACAAGGGCACCAATGACAACAGGTGAAGGACACTTAGCTAAACAGAGTTCCGTGCCCAACGTGCTGAGAGCACAGAGGTGCATGTGTGTCTCTCCTTTTTTTCTGCAGGTTGGGCCCTGAAAGAGACATCATGGGCCCTGCAGGTGGTGGAGAGAGGAAGACGGAAAGGGCACTGCCTTCCCTGGCAAAGGCTGCAGAAGTGTAGTCCTGTAAATTGTGATAAAGTGAAATGAAAAGCTTGCATTTTCACTTCACAACATAGTTGGGTACTAGTACTCTCTTTCAGGCTTTGAGAAGTGCAGGTACTCAAATGTTAAGAATTAAGAAGTGCAGGTACTGAGGGCCGGGTAGGACCGGCACATTTAAAGCACTGACTAGACTATTGAAAAATATCCAATGGTGTTGGGCACTCAAAATCTCTCGAGATATCTCAGAGCAGTGCTCAAGATCCATGAAGAGGATGTAGCGACTGCCCGACACTACACCCCTCAAACCTCCCACTTCCTCTGCGTGGACACAGTGGAATCCTGGCAGTGCTTTAAGTTGAATGAGGAAATGAGAACAGGCTCTGCAAAGGGGAGTGGCCATGTATTCTGGGGATGGCCTAAAGCAGGGACAGGTGACTTAGGCAAATGCTTACTGCCCCAAACAATGCATCAAGAGGCCCCCTCAACATGCATGTTGGGTCACTTAGCAATGGAAAATGTGGCCTTGCACACATAGCGCAAATAGAGCTTTCTCTGGCTCTTTTCCTAAGTAAATAGCTGTCTGTACGTAAATAACTTTCTCACTCACTATAGAAACAGTTGAAGCAGTGACTATATCACCTTCCTTCTGTAATGAAATACCCCAGGCCCAGTCTGTTTAGTAGCTTTATGAAGTCTTCAGTTATGGTTTCAGATCACCTGCTGGCTGATTTTTGTTTGTTCAGCTTTGCACTAAACCCCTCCCTCCATTGCTTTATCTAGGATTTTTGTACAGTATAAATGTGACAAATCAATTTCTGGGGAACCAGTGGTCTAAGGAGGAATATCGGTTTCTAAACCGTCAACCAGCCCCACACCGAACGGATTGGAAACACAAGCACATTATACACCCCCTTGTACAATGTTGGTAACGTGGATGGAACAGCAGGCTTATCTCTGAAAGGTCGTGGATCATTGGTTAGTTGCAACACAGCAAACATACAATGATTACCTAATGATAAAAGGGACCGTCCAGCCAAGGTTGTATACAACTGTCTACTTTATTATTATTGGGACAGGTGACTTAGCCTTTACCTAAGTCACCTGTCCCTGCTTTAGACCATACCCAGAGTACTTGGCCACTCCCCTTTCCAGAGCCTCTCCTCGTTTCCTCATTCGACTTAAAGCACTGCCAATATTCCACTGTGTCCACACAGAGGGAGGGTGGGGGCTCCAGGGGGGGCACTTTCTGCACCCTCTGCATGGATCTTTATCACTGCTCTGAGATATCTGGAGAGGTTGTGCGTGCCCATCAGTGCTGGGTATCTTTCAACAGTCTAGTCAGTGCTTTAAATGGGTCACTCCTACCTGGCCCTCAGTACCTGCACCTCTTATCTTTTAGCATTTGAGTACCTGTACTTCTCAACGCCTGAAAGAGAGTACCGGTACTCAAATATGTTGCAAAGTGAAAATAAAAGCTTTTCATTTCACTTTATCGCAACATACAGGACTACAGCGCTGCAGCCTTTGCTGGGGAAAGCAGCGCCCTCACTGTCCTCCTCTCTCCACCACCCGCAGTGCCCATAATGTCCCTTCAGGGACCACCCTGCAGAACAAAAGGAGAGACTAACATGCATCTACTGTGCCCCAGCACTCTGGGCGCTAACTGTAGTGACAGTTCTAGCAACACTACGAAATACAACCCACCCTGTAAAGGAATGCACAGGACGGACAGTTTCAAAGAAGGAAAAGGGATGCTCTCTGGATACTGACAGGAGGGTAGTCGGTAGACTAAATAATCACAACAGTTCAAGGAAACTTGGCTTCAGCACAAAGAGAGTAATAGGTATTAAAATGTATCTTGGGGCCTTTCGCTGTAGGACCAGGAGAGTAGAACCACAATGTACCTTGTGCTGTAGGTGTTCTTGGTGCCCGACAGTGTCGAGTTGGCTTCAGTGCACTTTTCAGGCTTCTGTGACAGAGTTCAAGATGGATGTCAGCTGCTGGTATCAGGTGGCAAGACTGTTTCTGTGAGCAAAGCTGGATGGATGGCTGGAGGCTGGCCTACACGGCGGTTCAAGGTCAGGAATTGTTGTCTCAGTGCTGGTCGATGGTTCTGAAGCACTGGTTGAAACGTCTCAGATGTTTTTAAGCCACTGCGGCGTAACAACGGTCAGCGTTGCAGTTGGCTGCAGCTCGAGGAACTCAACTGGCAAAACAATGTCCTTTGAGGCAGACGCTGGTTGATGCTTGTCGATGCATAGCTCCTAGCTTCTTTGCTGGGATTGTGTCATCCTTTAAGGTGGGCGGCCCGGAACTGAGGAGAGTGTTGTAGGCAGCTGCCTTGTCCTTGGTTTGGTTCAGAGACTCTCTGGCACTTCCCATGTAGGAAGGTTGCTTGCAGAGCATAGCAGAGCAAGCAGTGTGCTGGTGGGATACCTGTTCTGGAGCTGCTGGAGGGTCCTCTGGATTCAGTATCTCCCTCTGTTCCCTGGGAGATGTTTAGGGGAGGGATGTTGCTTCCCTCTTGGAGGTCCTGGCTTTCTTTCACTGGCGGAAGCTGTGAGGCAGACTGTACCTGCAACCAGGGTCCAATGATGAGTTATTTTTGCTGCTCTTTGTGAAGTCTTCAGATGATATGCCAAAAGAGGGGCTTGGCCCGCTTTTAAAGCCAAATGGGCCCCAGTGATTGGTGTAGGCTAAGCCCACCTTAATGAGCCAATCCTCAGTCCCCACCGACAATCTCCTGTAAGCGTGAGGCCATAACCAGAGTGCTTTGCAACAGAGAAGGTAAAGGGGTGAAAACATGTAATACTAAGTCCCACCCATCTTCCTGTCAATTGTGGATCAAAGTATCTCTCTGGTTAATGGAGCTCTCTGTGGTTCCTGATTAAAGCACTTTTTCCGGAGGTTCAACTACTATCATTCAATTTCATTGAAACATTTCAAAAAAAGTCCTCTTGTCTGCACACCCACCGTGCGGATGGTGGAATTTCTGACAAGAAAGCAGCACATTGGGGCAGAGAGCATGTCCACATTACCCAGGTGGGCAGCAGTCGTCTCAGATTAAGGCTGTGCCACTTCAAGTGTGCTTTTGCTGGCGGGTGTAAGACCGACCTCTCTAAACGGTGTTAGCTTACTATTGACATGCTGCAGCTCGCTTTCAGCTCTTTGCTGAGAGGGATAACATATGCTGTGGGAACAATAAAGTCGAAGTAGGTTAAATTACCATCTGGTGTTTGCATTAAGAAACATCTCCATTGTATTCTATTCCCCACGCCTCTGTCTCGGTGGAGGGGGTGAGGCGTTGACCAAGGGAACATCCCAAACAGCATTATGAAAAAAGCCCACAAAAGCCCCCATGCATCTTTATCTATGAGAGAGTGGAGCAGGACTCATGGTGAATCTGCTGTGTGTAAGATCAAATAGCATTTTGTGGCAAAATAATGACCACAAATGTTTGTTTCAGACCTGTGTCTGTAACACTGATTCAAGCCTTCACCCAGCCGAGTACACAATCCACACAGGCCGAGCTGCTCCTGCCATTGATAGTAACAGCCTGACAGTCACATGTCTGCAAACCATGCCTCGTAGATGCCCTCAGGAGAACCATTACTCTGGAGGGAGGGCTTGGCTGCCCTGCTGGGGCAGAGTGCATACATTCAGGACAAGTCCTGTCTGCTGCTTTTTGGGGGGACTCAGGGAGCCTCAGGCAGCAGCACGGCCACCACCTAATGAGTCATTTTTGGAGACTGCCAGGGATCTATCCTGGCTAGTCCCAGCACACGCAAAACTCTGAATTAGGGCCTTGAAGTTTATTGAGTTTAATTGATTTTGATTTGATTTCAGGAGTATTTGTTTCTGCACTAACAGCCCAAGGTCTACCCAAGGGCTATGGAAACATAAACTGAAACCACCTAGATCTAGTTCAGAAAGAAAGAAGGAAGGCACTAGAAAGGAAGGGTCTTTAACATTTACCTAAATGACACGAGTCAGTCCGTACCTCGCGATTCATCGGGGATAGACTCCCAGAGGGAAGCCACGAGACGCGTCAGATCTTACGTGTTTGTGGGGTGGGGTTCCATTGGATAACATGTGACATACATTCAGGAACGTTCCCAAAGACATTTATGAACCAGGGCCATGGACTGAAACGTTACCCTGGGTTCAAGAGGGAGCCAGTGCCGTGCTGCCGGCACCGACTGGGACCACGTGAGTCCTCAGGGGAGTATTCGGCAAGATACTGGCAGCCGTGTTGAGGCGAATTTGCAGCTGCGGTGTAGCGTTCTTTTTAGCCCCGCAAGAACAGGGCTTTACAATAGTCCAGCTTGGTCCCAATAACGGCCCTGGCTACGATTGTAAGATTTTTGAGGGACAGAAATGGGTGACTTTGTTTCAGACTCAGTAGATGATGAGAAGGACATTAAGCTCTAAACTGGTCTGAGCAGGGCAGCAGAAATCGGTTTTTGATTGGTTAAAACTAACCCAGTTTCCGTTCATCCAGGATAACACCACTGTCTGGGTACGGGCAAACCTATTTTCAGAGGTTTTTGATATTTTAGACACATTCCATGTATCCTCCTCATAATTATGAAACGTGACCCCAGACTTACCCAGCAGGTCATGCGGGGGCTTCCTGTCCCCACTGAACAGAAGTGGGGACAGGCGAGCACCCCACAGTGCGCTGCGCTGGTGTCTAGTGACACAGGATTGGACGCCTTGGACTTTAACTATGGTGGATGAGAATGAATGCACCCGCCTTTTTGGGCAATGTGGGGCGGCTTCAGGCAACACTTAGCGGGCATTGGCGCAGAGTAGCGGAGACCTCTGACACGTGACTTTGGTCCTACTAGAGTCAGCTTCAGGCAAATCCTGCTACATTCCCTCCTGGGCACTAGTGCCTCAATAATGCCCATGGAATTCAACAAGGACAGGAGGACAGTGCATGGATGACAAAGCTACAGAAATGGGTCCATGTTATCACGTGTTTCTAAAGAGTCACAGTGACTATCAGACTGGTTAGGAAGGATAGTAAGCACATTCGTCACATTGAATGTATAAAAATCAAAATGCGTACATATTTTGGGAAAAACAAAATAACAAAATACCAACTTTGGCTGTAGCCTGAAGAGTGTCCTTTAGGGAGAGAAAAATACTGTCCAAAATCCATCTTTTTTCACGGCCGGAACTTGTCACTGCTTAACCCTTTCTTCATAACCTGTGCAAAACTGTTTTCTCACTCAATCCATAGGCTTCCCTTTGCATGTTCACTATGAGTGCTATGAAAGCGCGCCAGTGAGTGGCCACATTACTAGGCCCTGAACTCACATGGAGCTCGCCTCCTTCCAATGGATCTACCTTACGTCACTCCCTATGCATCCTCACGCTTCCCTAAGCAAATTCCCCCATTATGGAACTTTGAGCAGAAGCGGGAGCGGTGTTTTAACGCAATATCCATTTAGTAAAACCATCTTAACATCTGGATCATGGTCTGTGCGCTTGGAAGAGAGTGGCCAGGAGCTGAGAGGATGAGTGTGGTTTAAGAAGGGCTCACGCCCTCATCATCATCAAGGCTTCCGGTGCAGAGGAACCTTTGGAAAGATCTAGCTCTCTCGGACCCTGTGCAAAGCACAGTAGCCAAAGGTCGAAGATAGTGTGACATATGCAGGGCCCACGCTAGGCGTGTGCAGCATGCGCGGCTGAACTTGGCCCCACGCCTGCTAAGGCCCGCACAGAGGGTGCCATCGACTCCCACTTGCAGCCTGCAGCATGGGCCGTGTGCTCAGAGTCCCCATGCTTGCTGCAGTCTACTCTGAGCACACAGGCGCCACACGCTGCAGCCTGTGCCACACGCTGCAGCCTGAAGGGGACGCTTGCTGCAGTCCACTCAGAGCACAAAGGCGGCACATGCTGCAGCCTGCATGATGACGGGGACACTTGCTGCAGTCCACTCTGAGCACACAGGCGGCACACGCTGCAGCCTGCATGATGACAGGGAAGCTTGCTGCAGTCCACTCTGAGCACACAGGCGGCACACGCTGCAGCCTGCATGATGACGGGGAAGCTTGCTGCAGTCCACTCTGAGCACACGGGCGGCACACGCTGCAGCTTGCATGATGACAGGGAAGCTTGCTGCAGTCCACTCTGAGCACAAAGGCGGCCCACGCTGCAGCCTGCATGATGACGGGGAAGCTTGCTGCAGTCCACTCTGAGAGCAGAGGCATCACACGCTGCAGCCTGCATGATGACGGGGAAGCTGCTGCAGTCCACTCTGAGCAAAAAGGCGGCACACGCTGCAGCCTGCATGATGACAGGGAAGTTTGCTGCAGTCCACTCTGAGGACACAGGCGGCACACGCTGCAGCCTGCATGATGACGGGGAAGCTTGCTGTAGTACACTCTGAGCACACAGGCGGCACATGCTGCAGCCTGCATGCTGACAGGGAAGCTTGCTGCAGTTCACTCTGAGAACCCAGGCAGCACACGCCTCAGCCTGCATGATGATGGGTGAACTTCCCGGAATATCAAAGTGGTTGTTGTCTTTCGAGGTTTTGCTCCCTTGTGTTTCTTATGGTGAGGAAACTTGTCACCTGTCAACCTCCTGCCTCAACTCTGGAGAGACAAGTGCCCCTCTCCTTCCAATGGCCCAATCGGCGCTGTGGTCCTAATAAGCACCGCTGATCACTTTCTTTCTTAAAGCACAGCGTGTAAAGCTGGTGCAACTTACTATTGATGGCCTATTTAAGAGATTGTGTTTGTGTTAAGAACTGTAAGGGGGCTTTTCTGTTTTGAAAACACATGCAAAGCAGCAGTTAGCTGCCTAGAATCTGTGCCTGCCTCCAGCTCAATTACACATATCACACAAAACCGTTTCAGCTATTTGCCTTATTTCCACATGTTTATATTTCCCAAGCCAAAAGCTTTTGAGTAGAATGTAACATTTTCCTCATATTATATACGAAGCATGCACGTGAGCCATGAATATTTACCAAGGATGTGACAAGAGAGGTTGTCATCCTGGAGACTGGAGGGGATATTTTCTCTGGTTCTGGCCTTGTGATGATTTTCAGGGCACAAATCGATACATGTCACTTTTTGCAACGGGTTGACAAAACCCTGGTTCTGTGTTTTTGAGGCCAGCGTGTGCTTGCTCAAGTGTTCAGTTACTAGGATTTCACGCCAGGTTGTCATGTTTCCAGTGCAGACACTTAACCACAAGAACACATAAAAGTGCCATTAAAGCGCACGTCTCATGTTTGGATTTTGTTTTCTTTGGACTATTTCATTATAAATTGTTTGGCTTAAAAGGTGGTTACCTTTTATACGTTGCTAGTGTAGTTATTGGAAATTCTCCTTTCGGATTACTATGTTTTTGCTGCTGCCTACATACGTAGAGGTTATTAAGTTGTGATGTCACTTCCTGTGATGTCACTTGCTGTGTTGTTATCAAATGCAAATTAAGGGGCCTGCACTTAATTTGCCACACTTGGCCCTGCAAATCCTACGGTCGGCCCTTGACATATGGACCAATGTCACTGGCTGAACGTTGTAGAATGCGTCAGACCAAGGTCTTGGGAAGGCACTTGGAACCTGTTGTTCATGAAACCTCGACTGGATAATGGATTGCTGTCAAGGTCACTTTCCCTGAATAAAGAGATCCTAAACTAAGCGGTCCAGTCTTCAACTAAAATGTAAAGTCTGCAATTCTAAACAACTACGAAAAAGATGGCTAATGCTTTTTGTATGTGTTAAGGAACAGAGCTGTAGTAGTGGAAAACAAGTTATCATTATTATTAATAACAATGTCATTATTATTATTTTATTATTCTTAATAATTTTCTTATGCCAAGTCCATTTTTCAACACATTGACCAAAAACAAAATTCTGCTAAATGAAATGCACCCCACCGTGTTATTACCTTCACCTTTCAGGACAACCCAATCCCAGCCCCGGGGCACAGCATGTGTCACGATGCCCGCTCCCGGGGAGCCGGCTCAGGCCCTGCGTCCCCGAAAGCGGACATCAAGCCCGGGGAAGGTCCCAGCAACCCCTTATAGGGGCCCTTTGGACAGTGTCCTGGCGCCTATGGCGCCAGGCTCATAGAAAACGTCAGTCCTGGCGCCATAGGCGCCAGGCTCATTATGAAAGTGTTTGGGTGCACTTACCTGATGCAGACCATGCTGCAGAACCCCGGCCTCCTTGAGGCCTGAAAGGAACTACTTTACCTGTGGGACTCATTTACCACCCGGGCTTGGTCGGGGAAGGATACATACCTGATTGGAGGAAGGACACATTCTAGGAACTTCTTCCAAGGCTATTTAAACCACACCCGATCAGCCACACGTGCTTCGCGTTGTTCTGCATCTAGCAGCTGGGCGCTCACCGTGTCTGCTCCTGCATCTTGACTTCTGCCACACCTGCCAGCATCCTGAATCACCTGCAAAGGAAGGGAACAAGAGAACAGAAGATGGAAAAGGCCTCACCTGCTAAATCTGCATCCCAGAAACATTTTGCCAACAATCCTGAAAAGGAAGACATTTATTTTTAAAAGCACATCGCATCGATCGCTGCAGCGCCGCATTCTACTCACCTTTACAGGGCGCCTCCATGTTCAGCAGCGACCATCCGGATTCGCAGTCGCGCCCCCGCCCCTAGGGAGAAAAAGACAAGAACAAAGGTGAGAGAAAGAAGGGAAAAGGGAAGTCCATGTCAAGACTTACCTGTTGGGTCATTCCCTTTTCATTTCGGGTCCGCGCCGCATCCAGGCATTTTCGGACCCCGGCCCCTAAGGGGAAAAAGACATCAGCGTTAATGAGTGAATGAAAAGACATTACCAAAACACTCATTAAAGACTTACCTGATTTCCACAAGGATTTCACCGCTCACCTCGGGTCGGTGCCTGTTCCCTGGCATTCCGTACCCCGGCCCCTATGGGGAAAAAGACACTAGCATTAGAACATTAATGCATGGACACAAGGGGAATCACTTATAGAAAAAACTTACCTGGAAGCCAAGCAAGTTTGGTTCTCACCCATCCGAAAATCCAGTGACGTAACTGGATACCAACGCGCCCCTGCATCAGAAGCAGGATGGAGAGCTCGTCCTTCCAGACCCTAAGGTGAGACGCTACGGGGAAGCACAGAAAGGTTTTGAGGAGGGTGCGAGGGTTAAGTGGGAGGCCGATTGCATTACCCCGCAGACAGTTAACCACCTATTCTCACCTACAGAAGGATGCTTCTGCGAGTCAGACAAGACAGATCTGGGGCCCAGTCCAGTCCGTCTTCCGAACCCTGCCCATCACCTTAAACGAGGTCACAGCAGCGCGAACCAGGCCAGCACCCCCGTGGGAGTCAGGTGAGCGTTACAGCATGGCACCACCTGCCCTTACTCGAAACAAACGTAATATTACAGTGGAAAGACTATTACTGTTACTATACCCTATCAATAGCCAACCAAACCTGGACAGCCTAAACCCTGCAGAGTTGGTAGATCTGTACAACCAGACTCTCCTGCAGGCAGTAGACAAAGTGGTGCTTTAAAAATGCAGAAAGCCAAACGGTTGGCTCACCTAAACACTTGGTACACTTCCAACCTAAAACATCTACATATTAACAAGAGGACAGTCGAAGGGAATTGGAAAAAAAAAAAAACGTTGACTTCTGATAAAGAGACATTTCACACCACCTCTACTACCTACAAAACCACCATCCACCAAACAAAAAGTGACACTTACAATGAAAGAATAACAAACGCCAAATCGGGTACCAAAGAATTATTTGCCATTCTCGGGAGAATTAGAATCCCCAGTGACTCCGCAGGAAGCCTGGACCAAAGATTCCTCTTCCTGTTCTAACCTTCAAATAGCACTGCCCGATAAAATGTCTCTTCTTCAATCTAAAATTAAAGCAACAAAAAAAGTGGCCTACCCTCTGACTTCCATCGTTTTGAGCAAACTGACCCCTCTACAGGTCGACCCACCCCCTTTGAGTTTGCCCCCGTCTCGGTATCTGAAGTCCAAATAATTATCGGGAGGCAGAAACCATCTAGATGTCAAGGGACATATGCCCAGCCACAGTCATTAAAGATGCATCAGAGGAGCTTGCTCCATTTATCATTACCTTAATAAATGCATAATTTGAAACTAGTACGGTCTCGAATAACCTTAGGGTTGCCTGGTTCCTCCCACTCCTTAAAGAAAACTACTCTTGACCCCGACACCCCGACTAATTATCGGCCTATCACTACAGTACCTTTCCTACTAAATATTCTCGACAGGGCAGCTTACCTGAAAATTCAAATGTATCTAGAATCGAATAACCTCCTGGACCTCTGCCAGTCAGACTTAAGACCAGGTCATGGTACAGAATCAGGTCGAATTGACTTAAAGACACAAATGGATGAGTTAAAGGACAAAGGTAACCTAGCTCTCCTTGTCCTACAAGACTCTCTGTGGCCTTTGACCTGGTCAACCATAAGGCCCTTTGCAAACACCTGACATCAGTGGCACACTTCTTTGCCAAAGCAACATCATGGATTTAATAATTTCTAGCTAACAGAACTATGAGGGTATTCACCCCAACAGCTATGGCTCACCCTGCTCCAGTTCTATGCAGAGTACCTCAGGGATCCTGTGTCTCCCCTACCTTGTATAGCAGTTTTACTAAGCCTTTATTCGACCACCTTGACAATTCGGGTGTCACCAACACAAACTATGCAGTTGACACCCAAACCCTCATTCCGATTACTGGCTCCTACGACACTGACTCTAAACTCTTGAATGAAATTCATCAAATCATTCAGGCATGGATGGCTATCCATGGCCTCTGCCTAAATGACAATAACACAGAGATACTACTCATCGGTTCCCAAAAGCGATTAAACAAACTACCAGAATAGTTTAAATCATTTGCCATCAATGAGATCACCATAAAAGTCTCAAATGAAGTCAAAACTCTAGGTATTTGCCTTTACTTGACCTTCTCTCTCACCAAACAAATTAATGCAACAGCTTCCACGACGGCCTACACTGCCAAACTTATCACAGCCTATTATCTAGTTTGGACTATTGTAATACCCTATACACTGGGACTAACAGTCACAACCAAAATGAATTACAAGTGCTTCAAAACAATGCCCTAAGAGCAGCACTTAATATCCCTACAGCTAATCACATCGCTGTTGCCAGACAAAATGCCCACTGGCTACCAGTGAAGGATAGAATTGCCTTCAAGACCCTCTCACTTACCCATCAGTGCCTGTCATACATAGGTCCTAAATACCTGAACAATACGTTTACAAACACGCACATTAACAGACCTTCTAGAGCTTCTCAGGAGAACCTACTAACTATACCCAGATACAAACTAGAAAAAGTGGGGCGGGGGCAGGAATTTCCCAGTACTAGCCGCTAAACTCTGGAATGCCTTGCCAGCGGACCTAAGTGCCGAGCAAGCCTTCTGGTCCTTCCGTAAAAAACTGAAAACATGTCTCTTTGCACAGGAGCGATAATGTTGCTGCCTCCTCTCCCCGTGACCATCACGGATGCTGTCATGCTTCCTTCCATTCAGTACTCCATTCCCCACACCACTACAGTGCCTCATTTGAGGCAGAAGCATGACTTATTCTGTAACATTACTGTTAACTGTTTTTATGCTTTGTATTTTTAATTTGCCTCCCAGTTCTAATTATGTATCCTGCCACATGTGATTAAACTTCTTGTGCCATAATTGTAACCTGTAAACATGCGCCCAGATACCTCCGGGTTAGGTGCGCTATATAAATAACCAAACAAATACATAAAGAAAGTGTTGGAACATGCCAGTGGCCTGCGCAGGTTGACGGGGTGGGGAACAGAGCAGGAAAGGAAGAGGGGAGAGCAGAGAGCCTTCCATTCGTGGAATTGCAGTGGGATCTGTTTAACGTTTCCCACTAAGTCGAATGTTGTGGGGATTATGGGCAGGAAGGTTTGCTAAAGTGCTTTCTAGTTATTGCAACACATAGTGCCTCCGCCTTCATGAAATATCTATTTGATGTATTTTTCTGTGCAATTTGTGTAATGTACATCCACGTTCTGGAAAAAAGAGCCCCCATTGTCTGAAGGCGCGCGAGGCAAATGCCTGCACTCTCCCAGAATGCAATGTTTTAGCAGATAATATTCCTCAGCAACGCTTCAGATCAGATAAGTATGGGGCCAATTTTCTCCATAAATTGCACTCATAACTTGCCACCTGCCACCACACGCAGCCCTGTAGATGTAGCTGGATGTCTTCAATACACCTTGCTAATAAGTACTGCAGGTGAGGTTGCCTAAACTGCACTGCAGCACCGGGCTGGAGCGAGGGGGCTGCGGTGAATGGGGTGCGGCAAGCTGGCAGGCTGGCTGGCTGGGTGGGTGGTCTGAGGCGGGTGGGCAGGGGTGTGTGGGCTGGGGCATGTGGGCTGGGGTGAGTGGTGTGGGGTGAGTGGGCTGGGCGAGCGGACTGTGGTGAGCAGGCTGGTGTGAGCAGGCTGGCACGGGTGGGCTGGGGTGAGACTGGTGGGCTGGAGGGAACGGAGTGGAGTAAATGGGCTGAGGTGAGCAGGCTAGGGCGAGCAGAGTGGGGCGGGTTGGATGGGATGAGCGGGCTGGGGCAGTTGGGCTGTGGTGAGTGGGCTTGGCTGAGCCGGCTGGGTGTGCAGGCTGGGGCGAGCAGGCAAGTGACAGGTGGGCTGGGGTGAGCAGATTCGGGCGGGCTGTGGCGAGCAGTCTGGGTGGGTGTGTTGGGGTGAGCAGGCTGGCCTAGCGAGCTGGGTGGGTGGGTTGGGGCGAGTTGGCTGCAGTTAGCAGGCTGGGGTGAGCATGCTGGGCGAGTGGGCTAGGGCGAGCGGTCTGGGTGGGAGGGCTCGGGCGAGCATGTTCAGGCAGGCTGGGGCAAGCGGTCGGGGTGGGAGGGCTGGGGCGAGCAGGTTCGGATGGGCAGGCTGGGGCAAGCGGTCTGGGTGGGTGGGTTGGGGTGAGTGGGTTGAGGCGAGCAGGCTGGGGTGGGTGGGCTGAAAGTTGACAAGTGGGCTGGTGCAAGCAGGTTCGGGGGGGCTGGGGCGAGCGCTCTGGGTGGGTGAGTTGGGCGAGCCGGCTGGGCGAGCGGGCTAGGGCGAGCAGACAGGTGAGCTGGGATGAGCAGGTTCGGGCAGGCGGGATTGGGCGAGCGGTCTGGGTGGGTGGGTTGGGGTGAGCAGGGTGGCCTAGCGGGCTGTGTGGGTGGGTTGGAGCGAGTCAGCTGGGGTTAGCAGGCTGGGGTGAGCGGGCTGGGCGAGCGGGCTAGGGCGAGCAGACAGGTGGGCTGGGGCGAGCAGGTTCGTGCGGGCGGTCTTGGGCAAGCGGTCTGGGTGGGTGGGCTGGAGCAAGCTGGTTTGGGCAGGTGGGCTGGGGCAAGCAGTCAGGGTGGGTGGGCTGTGGTGAGCAGGTTCGGGCGGCAGGCTGGGGCAAGCGGTCTGGGTGGGTTGGGGCGAGCGGGTTGAGGTGAGCAGGCTGGGTGGGTGGGCTGTGGCGAGACGGCTGGGGTGAGCAGGCTGGACAAGCGGGCTTGGGCAAGCAGAAAGTTGACAAGTGGGCTGGTGTGAGCAGGTTCAGGGGGGCTGGGGCGAGTGCTCTGGGTGGGTGGGTTTGGGCGAGCCGGCTGGGGTGAGCAGGCTGGGGTGAGCATGCTCAGCGAGCGGGCTAGGGCAAGCAGACAGGTGGGCTGGGATGAGCAGGTTCGGGCAGGCGGGTTTGGGCGAGCGGTCTGGGTGGGTGGGTTGGGGTGAGCAGGGTGGCCTAGCGGGCTGGGTGGGCGGGTTGAAGCGAGTCAGCTGGGGTGAGCAGGCTGGGGTGAGTGGGCTGGGCGCGCGGGCTAGGGTGAGCAGACAGGTGGGCTGGTACGAGCAGGTTCGTGCGGGCGGTCTTGGGCAAGCGGTCTGGGTGGGTGGGTTGGGGCGAATCAGCTGGGGTGAGCAGGCTGGGGTGAGCCGGGTGGGCTAGCGGGCTGGGTTGATCGGTTGGGACGAGAGGGCTGGGGCGAGCATGTGGGGAGGGGGAGATGTATCTACTTTCCCATAATCAGGTGGATTTCTGAAAGAAACCACTTTTTATATATGAGGACTGCTAAGTGGAAAAATGTCATAAAATACAGAAAACATACCATAAAATATAAAATAAAGTTTAATTCTATTAATTTAAAAACATATTTGAATCCCAACTCTATAAATGCAGGCGATACAATGCATGTTTCATTAGATTGGACACTCATAATAAAAAGCAAATGCATTTGGCCTGTGGTAGTGATTAACTGTTGCAGATGTGCATTTAGCGTTTGGATATTTCATTATTTATGTATTCACTTATTTTAGCAGAAAACTGTGATGATGGCGCACACACAAAGGTCATACAGAGGAAAGAGATGAATTATGCCTTTGGCATGTTTCCTGGGGGTGGAGAGTCGTGTGTCTCTCACCATTTGGCTGTCTCAATGCTCCATGACATGTTTGTTGTGGGTGGAGAGTCATGTGTCTCTCACCATTTGGCTGTCTCAATGCTCCATGACATGTTTGTTGGGGGTGGAGAGTCGTGCGTCTCTCGCCGTGTGGCTGTCTATATGCACCATGGCATGTTTGTTGGGGGTGGAGAGTCGTGTGTCTCTCACCATGTGGGTTGTCTCAATGCTCCATGGCATGTTTGCTGAGTGTTTGCTGAGGGTGGAGAGATGTGTGTCTCTCACCATGTGGCTGTCTCAATGATCCTGTTCTTTCATTACATGTTTGCTGATTGGAGCATTGTGTGTCTTTTACCATGTGGCTTCCTCTATGGTCTGGTTCTGCCATGGCATGTTTGCTGGTCTACATGTGTGTATCGCGACATGTGTGCTGTGTCTGTGTTCCTATCAATATTTGTCTATATTTTATATTGTGACTGGTGATGGGAGGGGCCACTTCAGAAACTGGGCGTGGCACACTTGGAGGTCCCACCCTCTCTGTTCTTCCCCAAGGGTTTTCTGGTTTGGGGCCCAACTAGCAAATGATGCATTTAAAGCTTAATATGCCAGTGGGAAGGACGGTGATTGGATTGAAAGATAACATACACATTTAGTTGCATTGCTCATTTTTATATCTCAAGCCCAGGTATCTTATCAGGCACCACCATTTAAGCAAAATTGACAACCAGGAGACCAGGCGGAGGTACAGCGTGGCACTTATCCAACATCCCCATGAGATACAAATCGTACATTTCTGTTCATTATACTATTATATGCCAGTATAAACATGCTGACTGTACATTTCCATTCTGGCTACACCAAAATATGCCAAGATGCCCATATATGAACATACTCGTGTTTGCTTTGCATATATTAGGCCTCATCAGGGGTTGGGCGGAGCAGAAAAGATTTGGTGGTAAATTACTTTCTCATTATTGCTATGTGCCAGTGGTAATAGCACTGAAAATTCCCAGAGTCCTATGGACTCTCCAAAAAATTTGGAATTACTGCATTACCACTACTCGGGATCCAGCGCTAACAGTTTTGGACAGATAACGCTAATATTGTTGGAGGTATCTTGGTGCAATTACCGTTGGGATACCGCCAAGGCTATTATGAGGCCCATTGACTGTAATGATGCTGTAAGAAACATGTCCATCCCAGTAAACAATGTCACGCCACAGGAAGAATTAGCTGGACTGGCTGCACCTAAACGCCAGTCTAGCCATGTAATAACATGTAATGCCTACTTTGTTATAGATGCCCGGTATGCCACAATACTATATTACTAGAATGGCTGCACCTTCTTATAAAGTTCACCAGCCACCACTGCTGGCTGATATATTTGGGGACCAGGCACCGCCACCTTCTTTCTACGAACAACTTGGGATTTGAATAAAAAACATACTTACATCTGTAAGCTAGAGCAGTGTGTGACCCTGCCACGGCATGATCATCAAGGGCATTGCGCACAAGTGGTGGTCCAGGTTGGCCCGCAGGATGACCTTCCAGTGCTTTGTTAAGGAACTTAGGGGAGGGGCCCTCAGCATGGCTCGCAGGGGGGAGGCGCCAAAATGTTGTTCTACACCACTGGCTGGAATGCTATGGTGCTTTGATACAGGGCACATTTGATCACTTCCTGTATAAATGCATAGCTAACCTAACCTCTGATTCATTGCAAATGCCCACACTAACCTCTGGTGCAAACAGTGCAGCAGCAATGACTGCTGCTCCACTGAAAACAGCAAAGGAAGCCGCTGATCCAAAGAGAACCAATCACAATGCAGTGGATGCAGGTAATCTGTCATCTGATACTCCGAGCAAAGGTATACTTGCTTCTTATATACATGACATGACCATATAAGTCTTTGGATACACTGGAACATGTATGTATATATATATATATATATATATATATATATATATATATATATATATATATATATATATATATATATTGAATTAAGTTCACATAGTTATACAATAACTTTTAACATTATTAAACAAACACATATCCGAAAATGAATAAAACAACAGAATAAACACAAGTAAAGCAAATATTATTATGTGTAATAAAATTCCATCTAAATGTTTTCAGTATAAAAGTCCATAATTCACAATTATTAAGACCTTTAAAATGAGAAAGCGAGAGACAAAGGGATACAAATACATTTCATCAATATTACACATACACACGGGTGTAATAATGACACATTATAAAAGTCTCAAGACACATGTAAACTCAAACTGCCAAAAGTGCTCTTCCAATATCAGGAAACTCCAGCTGCAAAGAATAACAAAAAGCCAATTACGGCCGGCACATGTGTAGTTGTCTGATCTGCCAAACAGTAACTCCAGACAATTTCCTTCTCACCTAAATTTGCCATACATTGCATCGTCTCTACTCAGCTGGTTTGAAAGTGCTATAACACAGGTTTTGATCCTTAATTTTAAATTTTGAGGGTTTAGCATTGATTGGAAACCTGATGTAGATAAAGCTGTCTACCCTCTCTAACACGTCTAACCGAACTCACCCAACTCACCATTGCAGTGTGGTTATTTTTTTCTTTTTTGTGCAATGCATCATTTTGGTTTTAGTGGAATTTATTTTAAGAGAATGAGATGAGGGAATCACATATCCTGGAGACCTCAAACTCAATCTGGTCATTGATGAGCACAGGGTTAGGTCTAGGGGTAGTTCTGGTGGACCGTATATTTGGTTTCATTAAAGAAGTGTGGAAGATCGGATGTATCCTCTTTCAGGATTCTGGAAGCTGGAGCCGGAAGGCCACTGGATTAATGATTTCCTTAATGGAGAAAGGTCCAAAATACTTGGGAGCCAGTTAATTAGGCCATAAATGTCGAGGAAGAAGTTTTGAAGATAGCCAAACCTTATCCCCAACTTCATATGAAGGGCTAGGTCTACGCTTGGTATCTGCATATCGTTTGACTTCTATCCTGGCTTTCTACAGGTGTTCCTTCGCGTCCCTATGTAAGTTTACCAGTGTTTCAATCCAGGAATCAACTGCAGGAACTGGGGTAGGATGTGGTAGGACAGATGGTAGAACCGAAGGATGAAATCCTTGACTGCAAAAGAATGCACTTGTCTTGTTGGCCGAATGGTCAGAATTGTTGTATGCAAATTCAGCTATGGGAATCAAAAGCGACCAATCATCCTGGACCTTGGTTGCAAAACAGCGGAGGTACTGTTCTAGGGTCTGATTTACTCATTCTGTTACCCCATTAATCTGAGGATGATATCCCGAAGATAATGCTTGCTGGATGCCTAATATTTGCCATAGTTTTTTCCAGAACTGGGATATATAATGAGGTCCTCTGTCGGAGATGATCTTGGAAGGTAATCCATGAAGTCTAAATATGTGTTTAGGAAGATTCCAGCCAATTCAAACGAGGATGGTAGTTTGAACAAAGGTGTGAAGTGAGCCATATGGGTAAACAGATCGATGGTAACCATTATGGTTATATATCCTCTGGATGGGGGTAATTTCACGATGAAGTCTGTGGCGATGATTTCCCAAGGACGTGTTGGTAATGCGGGTTGATGTAAGAGACCTGCAGGTTTTCTGTTATCATGTTTGTTCTGGTTGCACACTGCGCAAGATTGGATGTAGGTTCTTACATCAGCAATCATCTTCGGCCACCAGAATTGTCTCTGTATGAGGCGGAGAGTGGTAGTGATGCCTCGATGTCCCGAAGGTGTCATGTCAGAGATTCATGATTCTATCTCTCAGCTCTGGTGTGGGTATTGCTAGCCGTTTGTCCTTAAAGAGATAACCATCTTTAGATAACCATCCTTAAAGAGATAACCATCTTTAGTTACTAAGCTCCATTGATTATTCCTGATGTATTCCTTCCAGAGATCGGAGGAAGGTGTTCTTGCTCGGACGTCTTCCAGGAGGGAATTACCTTGTGCCACAAACATGGTATTAGGGAACATCTTCGGAAAGGCCCGAGCTTCGACAGACTTGTAGTCAGGACGCCTGGATAAGGCATCTGCGATAATGTTATTAGTTCCAGGAAAGTGATTAATATGGAATTGGTACTGGGCAAAAAAAGGCCCAAGGGACTTGGCGACTGTTTCTGCATTCCAGGGACTGTAGAACTTGCAAGTTTCGATGATCTGTTCGTACTTTCACTGGATGTTTAGCACCCAAGAGTAGGTGGCGCCAGTCGGTAAAGACTTGTCGGATGGCCAATAACTCCTTCTCCAGGACGGACTAGTGGCCCTCACTGGGTGTCAAAGTGCGGGATAGGTAGGCAATAGGATGTCCCATCTTGTCTTCAAATTCTTGTTTTAAGACCGCACCAATGACGTAGTCAGATGCGTCTGTTTCCACCAAAAAGGACCGATCTATGTCGGGTTGGGCCAGGATTGGACCTTGAGTAAATTTTTGTGTCAGTTGCTGAAAGGCCGTCTCTTGAGCAGTAGACCATTTAAATGGTGTATCCTTCTTTACGAGTGCTACTATGGGATGCACAATGTCTGAAAATGTGGGAATGAATTTTCTGTAGAAATTTGCAAGTCCCAGGAATGATTGAATCTGTTTTACAGTGGTGGGTGCTGGCCAAGAAAGTATGGAGTCGACCTTGGCAGTATCCATTCCAATTCCCTTGGAGCTTAGCATAAATCCAAGATAATTAACAGTTTGGACATGGAAGAGACATTTTTCTGGTTTGGCCAGGAGTTTGTGTTCACGTAGACGTTGTAAGACTGCTTTTACATGTTCTTGATGGATCTGGGGGTCATTGGAGTAAATCAGTATATCATCTAGGTACACAATGCCAAAAAGGAACAGCATATCAGAGAAAACTCCATCCATGAACCGTTCAAAGACCGCGGGGGCGTTGGCGAGACCGAAGGGCATTACCAGATATTCAAAGTGGCCAAAAGGAGTTCTGAAGGCGTCTTCCGTTCATCGCCTTCCTTTATTCGGATCGGAGTATATACACCCCTAATATCGAGTTTAGTGAAGATGACAGCACCTCAAACTGCCTCCAGGATGTCAGAAATGAGTGGTAGTGGATAGTGATCTTTGAGAGTAGATTGGTTGAGACCACGATAGTCCAAACAGGGCGGAAGTTCTTTAGTGTCTTTCTTTGGAACGAAGAATAGGGAAGCACCGGTTGGAGATTTTGAAGGACGGCTGGTCCCATTTTCCAGGTTGGTATTCAGGTATTCTCGAAGGGCCCATTTTTCTGGTTCAGATAATATGAACATTGTCCTGAATGGAATCACTGCTGAAGCATCTGTGTCAATGGCGCAATCCTCAGGTCTGTGGGGTGGAAGAGCCTGAACAATGGCTGTTGAAAACACATCTGAGTATGTTTGATAGGTCTCAGGCACTTGAACAATGTTGGATACACTTAAGGATGATTATTCGTGGTTCTGGGAGTTCACCGGAGGGTTTTGCAATGTGTCTTATGACAAGAAATGGGACGTACAAAATTTGGAACCTAGAAATAAGGATCCGGCTGCCCAGTTGATGTAAGGATTGTGTTTCTGAAGCCAAGGCATGCCTAGAACCATGGGATAGTGAGCGGCCTTTATGATGTCAAATCAGAGCCTTTCCTGATGGTTGTTTATCACAAGTGCAGTAATTCCTTGGTTTGGTGAGTAATGGGTCCAGAAGACAATGGTCTGCCGTCAATTCCTTCAACAGGTTGTATTACCTCTTTGGGTTCTCGAGGGATGTTGTGACTGGCAGCCCAGTCGTGGTCTATGAAAACACCCATGGCACCGCAGTCCACTAGAGCCAGGATGGGGAAAGATTCTTTCTCAGTAGATGACAAGAATGTCTGGAGAATCACTAAGGTGTTCTGTCCTGGAGTATTCAAGGAAGGAATGGATGTGGAGCAGGCATCTTTCTCCCGAAGCTGTGCTCCGCTTAGGATCGGGAGCTGGCGTTTCCCGAACGTCGGGGTGGCACTATTGGGCATTCTCTCACAAGATGTTTATCAGAGGCACAGTACATACAAAGTCGGGTATTGATCCTACGGATCCTTTCTTGCAGAGAAATTGGTCCACGGAAGGCACCCAATTGCATAGGTTCTGGATCTGAGGCACGTGGAGTGGATGCTTCTTTGGGACAAGGATAATCTATGGTTGTTCTTGGGGATGTTGTCTTCGTCTTTCCTTACTCTGCCTTTCTCTCCTGGATTCTAAAGTCTATTTGTAGGGAAAGGTCCATCAGGGCCTGGAAGGAACTCGGACGGCTACTCTGGCAAGCTCCTCCTTTATTTCATCATTCAATCCCCTTCGGAATAGAGTGAAATTGGCTTCTTGAGACCAATCAGCTTTTTTAGCTAGCTGTTTGAAGCAAGCCACTTAAGTAAGCATATCCTGACTCCCTTGCTGGAATTCAAGAAGTATTTCTTGTGCACTGTAGACAAGTTCTGTACGATCAAACATAGCCTTAAGGGCTTCCACAAGCCCATAGTAATTATCCAAGAGTGGATCTCCCGAATTGACTAGGGGAGTTGCCCATGTTAAGGCATTGCCCGTGAGGTGAGATTTCAAGAATCCAACCTTCGCTCGTGGCGTTGAGAAATAGTAGGGTTTGAAAGTGAAGTGCACTAGGCTGGAATCAAGGAAGGCATGCAGGGACTTAGAAGATCCATCATATTGGTCCACTACACCCCCTACCCGGGCGCTTTCTTTGACTGCAGAATCCTGGGACAAGACAAGCTGTTTTAATGCTGCATTTTCAGCCTTGAGGTTTTGAACCTCTGTGGTTAATTCTTGCATACATCTCATGAGGTCTTGAACTGCGGTCTCCATGCCTACTTCTATATCAGGTTTTTGGCATCTCAATCTGTCACAAGTTTCTTTCTTTCTCACCTGTTTTTCCTTGCTTGTGGTCTTCTTGGAAGCGCTTTCCTTCTTCCTCACTGTCCGAGACTTGTACAGGTTGGAGCGTGAGTCTTCGGGTTCCAGCGTGAGGTAGCCGGCTGCGTGCAGTATTCAGGAATGTTTAGCTATGGATCCAGGAAGTCCAGGAAGGAGGAGGAGCAAGTGTCCTATGCTCGGAGAGTGCCTGGGAGACCGCGGCACCAAGCACAAAATGGGATCCGGGATGAAGGGATATAGGCTAGTGGGTAAAATGCAGGAATCAGGAGAGGGTTCCAGGAAGGAAGAAAAAAAGGATAAGGAACTGGAGATGGTACGGTATACGGACTCGAAACACACGCCTAACAACTCCAAGCAGTTGCGTTGAGACGCGTTGAGACGCGCAGAGCCGCGGGGCTTGCCTGTTTTCTAGGAAGAATAGTGTTGCGCGCAAAGACTAGAGCACAGAGTTTCTGGGCCGTCGGCCATGTTGGAAGAATCACTGACCTCATGCCGTGGTGCATCATGGACCACGAAGTCCAGAAGGGCCGAAATCAGTGGTTCATGACATCAATAGTGGCCAATAAAACAGATTAATATTTTTTCAAAGCAAACCTGACTCAAGATAAAATTTAAGATGATCCATTCAGGGATGTAACCAGGAACATTTTTTGAAAACCAGTCTGCCCTTTCCGAATCCTGCCCGATCCTTTTTGTCATTTTTCAAGATGCTCCAACAGCAAGGCCGCAAAGACCTTGCTGACGACATTGAGTATGGCAATAGGTCTATAATTTTTGGGCTCCGATCGGGCACCTTTCTTATGTATTGGGACAAAACATGCACTTGACTATCACCTCAGGAGACGGTAAGAATCGTCCATGTGTTCAAATATAAAAGGTCAGTATCAATGCCCAATATGGAAGCATTCCCTATAAATAAGAAGTTATATGATTTATTCGAGCGCACTGCCTGGGAGGTTCTAATGTTCCTAATTAATTCTTCAATGTGATCACTGTCCATAAGCAACTTTCAAGCTTTATCTCGAAGCACCGCTAGATCAGAAGAATCCTGTCCCAATATCTCGGGTATTGCAGTTAAACCTCTAAAGTGGGACACCCAATCCTGCTCGGATACTGAATTCATCTGACAGGTAGGCTGTTCAAAATCGAGGTTGTTCATTAAACTCCAGAATGCCTGCATGTTTTCATTACGCAAAACCAACAGCATGCATTCAGCATCCCTTTGACTCCTTTGGCACGGTTTCCCCGTAACCAATTTGTGTAGGCCTGCTTCACTTTTTTGATTCTATCTATGACGCAAATCAAGTGGCAAAACCCCACCTACATTTTCTAGAGTTTTTATCTCCGCTCTCGTCTCTTTTATCTTCTGAGCCACTTCGGCATCATAAGCATGCAGGTGTTTCTTTGTTGTGCCCCAAATTCGAGCTTTAACAACCACCAAATGCAACTCTGTAAGATCTTCGAGAAACCCCTCAAACTTCTCCAGAATCAATGCCGTTATATTGCCAATCAAGTGAGGTATGTCCAAGGTAAGTGGCAAAGATTCCGTACAGCTGATGCACCATGCCTGGATTCCAGGACACCCTATTTCCAGCCATGTTAGCCTGTAATCCAACAAGCACACTCTCGGCCACACAGTGATCCACTCTTCAAATCTGAAATTCTGTGGACAAGGTACTGGGAATCACTGAATTCAGTTGGCATAATATGAAGAGATTTGCATTTCTTGAAAATAACTTTACCTTCATAAATATAGTCTATTGTTGAACAGAAAGAAGCTTTAGACCTTGCAAAATTACTCAGAATGTCTCCTACAACAGAACCATTCAATATAGAGAAACCTAGGCCACCCACACTGGCGATGATTCGCCGACATCCTCAAACATTATCAGCTCGGAGTCCGTATGCATACATGTGGTGTTTAGGTCACCAGAACAAATAATTTCACCACCCAAACATTTTCCATACCAGTCATTTGCACATGACAGAATTTAATTAACCAAAAACCTCCAGGTTACTTAAAGTTGTGTGCCAGGACACGTTAGTTATCGAGAGATACAAAACGTGCGACACTAACATGGGTAGCCAAAGCACCAAAACAAACATTTATGGATTCGATGATTGGCAACTCCCTACATGATCCAACCAGGCTCAGAAAACCACCAACTGGGCGACCCTGAATTCCCCTTTTAGCGGATTGAAAATTGGACAGAAATCCGTCCAGTGACGGCACCTTCCAAGGCCAGGTTTCCTGCCAGGGTATAAAGCTGCTAGCTTTTAATGTCTGTCCCACTGCCTGGTTAATTATTAAATAGTTATGGTGGGAAGAGTCGCATGCAACAAATGTTAGGGACCAGACGGGACACCCGATGCTAGGAAGACTGGGAGATTTGCCCATGGTTAACAAGGTGGTGCTTTGAAACACTGTCTTTCTGAATAAGCACCTTTTAAATACCCAATAAATAAATAAATAAATAAATAAATACATAAATAAATAAATAAACTATGACCAGTCTTTAACTTGCTCCATGGTATTTGCCCCGTTCGTTAGAACTTGAATCTCCCATACAAGGCCCCTACCAGTAAGCAATGAGACCATGAACTCTGCCTCCCATCATTCGTGGTTAATTGATTAAGATCCCTCTCCAAATTGAGAGATATATCAAAGCTGAGTGCTTGCACTGATTGTAATGGAGTCCAATATAATCTTTGATCTGATGTGAATTACAACTCGCTCCGTCCTGTAGAGATGAATGAAATCAACTCGTTCGATATCTCTTGAAGCAATTGCCTGAAGGTTCGGAATCGCCGCCAAAAGCCGCAAGATAGTCGAACGGTGTAACACCAGATGTTTATTATCAGGCAATACAGTCTATAAGAACACCTTGAGGACTTGTTCACTTCTAAACTACTTACAGAGGGGCCGGCCACATGGCACGCTCACATTCTGCATTACTTCCAGACTAACCAGGAAATGTGATTCTATAGCACCACTCTGAAATTCCCTACCTTTCCTGCCCCTTATGACGCTATAGATCTGATTGGGCTGCTTCCGGGGATATCCCTACCCCATTTCCTAGGCACTTTCCTGAATTTGCCAGTCTGCATTGTGTGAACCACTTTCCATAGATATTGTAGCACCAGCTATTGGGGCACTAATGACCCCCTCACTGAACATAAAGGGGCCCAAGTAAGGGGTACAGCTCTCAGTCCTATAAGCCATATCCATGCCTTGTGGGGATGAGAGCTCCCCACTTGGGCCGGCAAATCTGTCGGCATGGAAGCAGACACTATTGACTTGTCATATCTAGTCGTAGGTGCTGCATTTAAACACAATCTGCCTCAGTCACAATGGGCTCAACAGCCCTCATGCGGTCATCGACAGCAATCAGGGTCCTATTAACAACTTTCTCAAGAATCATTTTCTCAAATCGTTGCTTCAGTAACAAGCTTCCTAGAAGCCTGCTTGTTATATTAGAGCAGTGGCTTGTTTTTAGTTGATTACCAATTTGACAAATCAACTTCTGGGGCACCAATGGTCCTGGGGTGAATATCGTTTTTTAAAAACATCAATCAACCCCACACCTCTACTACACCAAAAGGGATCCAAACAGATTGGAATAACAAGCAAATTATAAATATCCTTGCCCAATTCTGGTAACTTGGATTTAACGGTAAGCTTATCTCAGAAAGGTTGTGGATCGTTAGATGCAACAGAGCAAAAATACAATACAATACAATATGTTAATGTTAATGTCAAAGGATATTTGTACCACTCACTATCACCACCGGAGTGGTCCCCTGGCGCTCTGGCGGCTCTGAAAAAAAGGAAGGGGGGCAGTGAGTTAGTGGGAATAAGCTGGACGAGTGCAAGAGAGCAGTGATGTGCTGTTGGCAGCCTCAGCCCGGTAACTCCGTTGGCTGGGCTTGGGGTGCTTTCCGGTCGGTAGTCGTCGTGTGCTGTTGTGCGAGTCTGTGTGGTTTGTTTTGTTGTTGCAGTGTAGGGAGGTTTGTGCAGATTGTTGTGTTGTAGACTTGTGGTTGTGTTTGGTTAGAATTTGAGAGGCGTATGCAGAGGGGTGAAATTGTTAGTGGATTGTTTAATTGGCATTGCTGTCTGGAAGCGAGGCACTAAACTTCCGTATTCTCTCCCGGTGGGATGCGCGAGCATCTTTGCATCTCTGTCCAGATGTGGGACCATCCGACACTCACAGACCCTTTCACACATGGCATCCACTCACATTCATAACCTTGCCCAAGTTTGGCCCCGGCCACCTCTGTGATACCTGTCATCCTAAATTGTGTCATCCTTTTCTTTGTGTTTCCCGTTCGATTGTTTTGTTTTTTTCTGTTTGAATCTGTGATGTTGAAGAGCCAGGTTTTTAGTAATTTTCTGATTATAGGTGAACTTTGGTGTTTCTTATTTCTTTTGGGATGTTGTTCCAGATTTTTGCGGCTTAGTGGGAGAAGAAGGAGCCCCCAAGTGTTTTCTTAAGGTATGGTTTTTGTTCCAGGAGGATTTTGTTGCTTGATTTGAGGAGTCTCATTGGCTTGTAGATTGTTATTTTCTTTTGTAGGAATTCAGCTCCTTGTCCGCTGATTGCCCTGTGTGTTATGGACATTGTTTTGAAGGTGATGCGATGTTTGACTGTTAGCCAATGCAGTGTTTTTAGTGCTGTGGTGATGTGGTCTCTTCTGGATAGTTTGAGGGGCAGTCTGGCTGCTGTATTTTGGATGAGTTGTAGTTTCTTCAGGAGGTATTCTGGCATTCCGAGATAGAGGCTGTTTGCATAGTCGATTCTTGATACGATGAGGGCGACGATTGGGAGTGTTTTGTGAATGAAGATGAGGAAAGTTAAGATTCTTCTTGTCATGTGAAGGAGGAAGAAGCATTTCTTGATTATTGCATTTATTTGAGGTTCTAAAATTAGGGTGTTGTCCATCAGGACGCCCAGATTTTTTACTACCTTAGATGGTGTTGGTGCGGTTCCCATTTCCGTTGGCCATGGAATGTAGGTGTTGTTCTCTTGGTTTTTGGATATAATAATTTTACACAATGGTAAATGGGACTGTCCAGTCAAGTTAGAATCCAAAATATCTTCTTTATTTATATCACAATAGACATTTCTAACAGCACTACCAAATATAACCCACCCTGTAAAGTAATGCAGAGGACAGACAATTTCAAAGAAGGAACAGGGGTGCACTCTGGGTACTGACAGGAGGGTAGTCAGTATGGTTAATAATTGCTTCAGCACAAAGGGGGCAATGGGTCTTAATATGTCTGTAGGGCCATCAGGGAAGGACTTGGGGGACAGAATCAAAATGTACCTTGTGCTGTTGATGTTCTTGATGCGCAACAGGGTTGAGTCGGGTTGAGGGTGCTTTGCAGGCTTCTTTGACAGAGTTCAAGACAGGAGTCAGCTGCCAGTAACAGGCGGCAAGACGGCTCGGTGAGCAAAGCTGTACGAACGGCCGCAGGCTGGCCCACACGGCACCTCAGGGTCAGAAATCATTGTCTCAGTGCTGATCGGCGGTTCTGAAGCACTGGTTGAGACATGGCGAATGTCTTTAAGTGACTGCGCCATGACTGCGGTCAGCATTGCAGTTGGTTGCAGCCCAAGGAACACGACTTGCTCAAAAATGTCCTTTAAGGCAGACGTCAATAGCTGCTCGTTGAGGCCCTTCTCCCAGCTTCTTCGATGGGCTCATGTCATCATTTAAGACAGCTGGCCCACAGCTGTGGAGTGTGTTGCAGGGAGCGGCCTTGTCCATGGTTGTAGGTTCAGAGACATTCTGGCACTTCCTACCTAGGGCGCTTGCTGCAGAGCCTAGCATGGCACGCTGTGTGCTGACTGGGTACCAGTTCTGGAGTGGTTGGAGGGTCCTCCAATTTCTTTATCTCCGCCTGTTTCTTGGAAGATGTTTAGCAGAGACAACTTGATTCCCTCTTTGTAAATCCTGGCCTTTCTTCACTGGTGGACGATGTAAGGCAGACTGTTCCTTCAGCCAGGGTCCAAGGTTGAGTTAATCTTTGTTAAATCTGGTGAAGTTGTCAGATGATCTGCCAAAAGAGGGGCTTGGCCCTCTTTTAAAGCCAAGTGGGCCTCAGTGATTGGTGCAGGCTAAACTGACCTTAATGAACCAATCCTGGGGTCCCTGCCAACAATCTCCTGTATGCGTGAGATCATAACCAGAGTGCTTTGCAGCAGGAAAGGTAAAGAGGCTAGAACAGGAACAAGTTGAGCCCCAGAACTAAAATGGCTTTAAACCTTTTCTAAACAAAGATATAGCTGGGTACACACCCTTGTGATACTAAGTCCCACCCATCTTCCTGTCTGTTGTTAATCAAAGGGTCTCTCTGGTTAATGGACCTCTCTGTGGTTTCTGATTAAAGCGGCAGGTCTCCCTTAAAACTATGGCAAGACATAACTCTCTGGCTCCGGCCAACCATATTCTCATAATTATAAATGAGGTCCCTCTGTGGGGTAGCCTACAGTAAACACACAGTCCCAGCATGGCCGCTCACTGCCATTGATACTGAGGCCAGGAGCTGGCTTCAGGTTGACACAGTTACATGAGAAAGGTTACTGGGCTTTCTGTGTCCTTTATTAACATCTGAAGCCAGGCCCATGTCAGCCTGTTTGAAGTGCCCTCTATTGGAATGTTAATCGTTCACACAACCTGCATAGCCTAACAAAAGAGCAGGGCAGATCCATGGAGCCTTTATCAGTTAATCAGGCTGACCATGGCAGGTGGAAAGTTGCCCTCCACCTCCTGGGGATGACTTTGTGCGTTCCTCGGCTGTCACATTCCAACTAAATATGAAAGGGACTGATGGTGCCTGTAGGTATTGTCCAGCCCAGAGTGCACAAGTCTATGCTTAGTCGTGGTGTGAGCATAGGAAGGTTGGTCTCCCATCATTTAAAAAATCCCAGGCAAGCACACACCCACCATGCAGATGGCCAAATTCCTCACAACTAAGCTTTTTCTTTTTATTCTTTATGAGAGCATTATTTTGACACATTTTATTGCTGTTAGCCATTAAAACAACCTCACCCACCGCACAGTTAGACTTAATAGAGTCTGCTATATATAACACATTATTAAAAGGAGCAGGGATGTTCACAGTAATAGCTTCCACTACCACAGGGAGAACTGCATCTATCTAGGAGTAACACAGAGAATCCTACATTGTGAACTTGCTCTACACCAGCGGGGATTCCCGCTATAGGAGCACCCTCAGACCAAGGCTTTACAATAGGATTCCCTCTGATGACTACTCACTAGACCCCTTGGACCAAGTGTGTGAAACCGATACAATCCCTTGTGTCCAGCTCAGCAACATCTGTCATCAAGTACTCTGCTGCTGATTACTCACACATTCCCTCACATTACTATGTGTTTTAATATTCTCTCATTTGAATAGGAGGGAGTCCAATAGAATGGAATGTAGTTTAGTCACTGCCTTAATACAGAGAGACCATAATACATAAAACCTGAATAATCTCCATTAACCATATCATCCTGACCCGTCCCCAATCTGTGATCCATATGTCTTAGTACAGCTGACAAGCTCCTTGTGGGCACATGAGGCGGCGTAGACGTGCAAGATGAAATTGAAGAGTCTGACTCCCGTGAGACCATCGCAGATAGGATGGGCGGAGTATCTAATATACAGGATATGGTAACTTGGTCTGCCGACACATGCTTTGGAGAGTTAGCTGGGCAATCAGTCAATGCAGAATCTCGGTCAACATAGAGGGACCCTCCTATGTGCTCTTTACCTGCTGTCATTACCTTCATGGATGCCGGCAGGACTGTGGAGAGATATGCAGTCAATTTCCCCGGCTGCCATGGAATCACATGCTTCCAACTGGTAGAGTGGATCAGCCTCAATGGCGTGGCCGGGTGATCATTAGGGCGATCTGAACCAAGAGTAGCGCTGCACCGCTCTGAGGGTCCTGAGGGTCCTTCCCCTGGTGACAGCGGCAAAGGAAAGAACACTGCCATTAGCATTTCATGATCCGTAATCGAGGCAAGCACGAGAGCTGGAGCCATACCAATTCTGCTTCTTAAATTCTACATGATCCGTAATCGAGGCAAGCACGGGAGCTGGAGCCATACCAATTCTGCTCTTTAAATTCTACATGATTCGTAATCGAGGCAAGCACGGGAGCTGGAGCCATACCAATTCTGCTCTTTAAATTCTACATGATCCGTAATCGAGGCAAGCACGAGAGCTGGAGCCATACCAATTCTGCTTCTTAAATTCTACATGATCCGTAATCGAGGCAAGCACGGGAGCTGGAGCCATACCAATTCTGCTCTTTAAATTCTACATGATCCGTAATCGAGGCAAGCACGAGAGCTGGAGCCATACCAATTCTGCTCTTTAAATTCTACATGATTCGTAATCGAGACAAGCACGGGAGCTGGAGCCATACCAATTCTGCTCTTTAAATTCTACATGATCCGTAATCGAGGCAAGCACGGGAGCTGGAGCCATACCAATTCTGCTCTTTAAATTCTACATGATCCGTAATTGAGGCAAGCACGGGAGCTGGAGCCATACCAATTCTGCTTCTTAAATTCTACATGATCCGTAATCGAGGCAAGCACGGGAGCTGGAGCCATACCAATTCTGCTTCTTAAATTCTACATGATCCGTAATCGAGGCAAGCACGGGAGCTGGAGCCATACCAATTCTGCTCCTTAAATTCTACATGTACTAATATCAGCAATGAGAACCGAAGCGTGCAGCCAATTGGTACTATATTGTTACCTTTAAACTCAGCGTTATTATGCTCTGTTCTCACCTCTCGCAGAAGCCATCAAACAGCACATGACGGAGGCTCCAATGATGCGAAGCTACACGTCATCAAGCATCTCTGACCAAGCTCCCGACTCTGCGCTCGGTGTCCTGCTGAACTGCAGAACTGCACACTGCTCGCACATCATGCGCGTGTCGTGTGCGGGGTGCTGGTTTTAAAATCTGTCCTGCTGCTTTAGCCAGAAATAAATTCAAGGTTCGCCTCAGCTCCAAACACCGAAGGAACTTTGAGAAATTCTGCACAACCTCCTGCGGAACTGCAGACTACTCGTACACCGCATGCGCACTGTGCAGCGTGCTGGTTTTAAAATGGGTCCCACCTCCTTAGCCAAAAGTGAATGAAAGACTGGGCTCAGCTCCAAACACAGTAGGGACTTTGAGAAATTCTGCACAACCTCCTGCAGAAATGCACTCTGCTCGCACTCCGCCATGTAGAGTGAATGAATTCTGCTCTCCCAAACTCCTCTGCATCGAGTGCTGACGCACTGACCAGCTATGCTGCCTGTGACCCATGGGTCACACTTATACATTCATCTGCTCCGCTAAATAGGGTGACCAGATTTAAAAAGTAAAACAACCGGGACGGGGCAACTAACATAAAAGAAGGACTAACTCTTGGAAATGGATGTCAAGGCACTACACTTCAGTAGTGTTTCGAGGAGAAGGGGGTGTATAAGTGTTACTGTACAAAGAAGCACATATTACAATTAATTTAGCACGAACTAACAATATCTTAACATGTAAAAGACAGCATTTCTTCTGTGCGAGATTGTGCATTTCTGCCTTCCAGCTATAAAGACCTACTACAAAAAACCGGGACCACTGCAGTTTCCAATGGGAACATGATCTTGAGAAAGGGGGACAGAGCACCGAAAAGCGGGACAGTCCCTGGAAAACCGGGACGTCTGGTCACCCTACCGCTAAACAAAGCTATACTGAGCCATGCCTGCCCCTATATGCACTGTGTGCAACTGCGGAATTCCTGCTATGCTGTTCTAGTGCGTCATGCATCTCCGGGGCGCCACCTAGCTGGGATTCTCCTGAACTGGAAGCAGTCCAGTCAGCCTGTGCCATGGCAGGGACGGAGGGTGTGTCCTGTGACGAAGCTCCCAGGGACGGGTACCCCACAGTCCCTGAGGAATAGCCAGCTCACGCCACTGAAGGCGAGCTCCCAGGTCTCGTTCAGGGCCGGCCCAGCTCCCCATGGGACCTTCCCTATGGCTCTGGGACTTCCCGTGAACTTCGGAGGAACACCCATATCTCTTCTGCCACCTGCCAGCGCCATAGATCTGCGCCCCACCTTGGAGCCAGGCGGCGCTCCGGTGGCGTCCAATCGAAATGTGCCTAGCTCAGCATAATGGCATAATTGAATCGCTCGCTTCTGCTGTCATCAGCAAAAGCCCCGGAGTGAATTACAGACCCTGTATTTAATTTGAGAGTCCGTCTAGGCCGCTCACATTTAATAATTAAACTTTGTACATTTCTTGCTTATGTCAGTGCCTCTCAGCAGGCGGCCTTGCGCGCTCCACCTTTCATCATCTCGATAAAGTCTGCCACTCACTGCTGCATTTCACGACAGACTGTAACTGCTGGGAGATGGCAATTAGCAGGACCGGTCCCTTGCCTGTGTTCATGCTAAGACTTCGCTGTTCTCTTGCAGTTTGACACAGGCATTGATGTGTGTGGGAGGGAGGGTGGGGGGGGCTTAAGGGGTGGGGCCCTCGGAATGATCTAGAAAGTGGGTGGGGTGGGTTAGTGAGGGAAGAGGGGTAGAATAGAGTGTGTGCTCTTCTGTTGGTGCTTGTGCAAGCAGAAGGAACCGGGCTCTGGTGTCAACTTTCTGAATGTTTGGATTGTGTGCACCGGGGTTATTGTGTCCAGAGGGGCAACATCCAGTGTCTGGGTTGTTTGATATGGGCAGCCATTTGTTCTCGTGGCAGAAATGTGGCTTGTGTGTTTGTGTGTAGTAAGGCTAGCCCGTATGGCCATGTTTGGGGAGTGGGAGGGTGAGGAAAAAGGGTGGTTAGTAGGGCAGCAAGATTCAACACACCTCTGCATCTGGAGACGAGTACCAGCTGCAGCACACACCAGTGCATGGAGTAGGCCCTGGAGAGGAGATTGCCGAGATGGCCCAAGTGTGTTGAACAGTTGCCTTCTGAGAGGACCCTGAAATGCCAGGGCAATGGATATGGAAAGTCGGCCCTGGAGGGGAGATTGCCGTGATGGCCCAACTGTGTTGAACAGTTGCCTTCTGAGAGGACCGTGAAATGCCAGGGCAATGGATATGGAAAGTAGGCCCTGGAGGGGAGATTGCCGTGATGGCCCAACTGTGTTGAACAGTTGCCTTCTGAGAGGACCGTGAAATGCCAGGGCAATGGATATGGAAAGTAGGCCCTGGAGGGGAGATTGCCGAGATGGCCCAAGTGTGTTGAACAGTTGCCTTCTGAGAGGACCGTGAAATGCCAGGGCAATGGATATGGAAAGTAGGCCCTGGAGGGGAGATTGCCGAGATGGCCCAAGTGTGTTGAACAGTTGCCTTCTGAGAGGACCGTGAAATGCCAGGGCAATGGATATGGAAAGTAGGCCCTGGAGGGGAGATTGCCGAGATGGCCCAAGTGTGTTGAACAGTTGCCTTCTGAGAGGACCGTGAAATGCCAGGGCAATTGATATGGAAAGTAGGCCCTAGAGGAGAGATTGCCGAAATGGCCCAAGTGTGTTGAACAGTTGCCTTCTGAGAGGACCGTGAAATGCCAGGGCAATGGATATGGAAAGTAGGCCCTGGAGGGGAGATTGCCAAGATGACCCAAGTGTGTTGAACAGTTGCCTTCTGAGAGGACCTTGAAATTCCAGGGCAATGGATATGGAAAGTAGGCCCTGGAGGGGAGATTGCCAAGATGGCCCAAGTGTGTTGAACAGTTGCCTTCTGAGAGGACCGTGAAATGCCAGGGCAATGGATATGGAAAGTAGGCCCTGGAGGGGAGATTGCCGAGATGGCCCAAGTGTGTTGAACAGTTGCCTTCTGAGAGGACCGTAAAATGCCAGGGCAATGGATATGGAAAGGGCCTCAATGTTGAGAGTCATGGAACAGAGGCCTAGTGAATCTGTTTGAACTGTGTTACACAGGACTGCAACTCCCTCGAAACCGCGGGTGGTACATCCAGTAAATGAAACAAATGATGGTGCCAGGATATCGAGAGCAACTGGCAGAAAAATGGCAGAAGGTAATAAATCAAATCATAATTTTTATTTTATTTTAGATTTGAGTGTAAACATCATCATTGAACATATTTAATTAATTAATTTTTTATAAAAAAACCTCCTAAATTTCAGGCATTCACACATTCATTCAGCTAATTCAGATCCGAAAACATTTAAATTAAATTATTTTGAGAATTTAAGAAAGTTCAGATTCAGTTTCATTGCGTTGCTAATAGTAGTTTATTCCAGACAAAATATCGAATATTAGTGCCCATATATATGAATCTTCTTTGTCAAACAGGCTTCCTGGTAAATAGTTTCGACTTGGATGATTATATCTGTCTTCATCAGGATTGGAAGAACTTTTTACAAAATTCTGAGAACCACATGGGGTTCGCCATCTAATTAGTGCTTCAGCAACCACTGGTACATATCAGAGGTGCTGAATATGGTTTTAGTTTCAATAGTCTCTGGTGTACATCAGAGATGCTATGGTTAAGCCAACCCTTCAAAGCGAAGGCTTTTATCACACCGGCTCAGTTTTCATCAGTGAGAAAGGCAATCTGCCTCAAATGCTATTTTCTTAGATCTCATTCGCCCGCCTCGTATGTATACAAAATCGGGATGCAGAAGCAATGGGTGAGAGACACAGTTCCCCCTGTGAAGGGCTCCTGTTCCGTGTGTGGTTATGATCTCACACTGAGTTCCAAATCGGACGCAGGTCACAGTCACTTCCGCGAAACCAATGCCTATTGAAACTAAAACCATATTCAGCACCTCTGATATATACCAACGCAATGGAACTGAATTTGAACTTTCTTAAATTCTCAAAATAATTTAATTTAAATGTTTTAGGATCTGAATTAGCTGAATGAATGTGTGAATGCCTGAAATTTAGGATGTTTTTTTAAATAAAAAATGAATTAATTAAAGATGTTCAATGATGATGTTTACACTCAAATCTAAAATAAAATAAAAATGATGATTTGATTTATTACCTTCTGCCTTTTTTCTAACAGTTGCTCTCGCTATCCTGGCACCATCATCTGTTTCAGTATATGGCCTTACCTCAAGGTGCCAGTGATTTTTGAGGTTCCCACCTTTTGGTTGATTTAGTAGGTACATTCAGTAAAAACAGACCTACGGCCTCATTACAAGTTAGCTGGTCCGGATTTAACGGTGTCGGTAAAACCGTACCGGCACCTCTTTTCGGCGGGCAGGCGTAACACCACCGGCCACAGACGGACGCAGAAACACTGGCACCATTACTGCATGGTGCTGGTGTTTCTGCGGCTCCCAATCCCATGGAGTTCTTTGGGACTCCATGGGAATGGGGAGTAATGGAATTCCAGCACCCGAATTACCGGACCCCCGGTGCCTTAATGCCCCGGTAATTCCGGCAAGTCAGGCGCCAGTAAATCCCCACGAGTTTCGCGGCAGACTGCCGGTTTTACCGGCAAGGCTAGCACTGGACTCGTAAGGAGGGCCCTAGTTTTACACACGCCTCACAGATCTTCATCACTGAAGGGAACAGACCATCAAACCATTCGAGGCATCTGATTTAATGAAACAAACTCAGCCAGCCATCTTAACTCACATCTGGCCCCACATCCAGGCCCTGAATCTGAAACCTCCTCCCAGATGCTGTGCAGGTACCCAGGTAGCCCTCTTAACGTTGCATATGTGGTACAGTAACCGATGCAGGCTGATCACGCCCACACTCGCTGTGGCCACTAACTGGCCTAAATCACAACCTGCTCACCCGTTGAATTATTTGGGCAGGGTTCAGAATGGAGGAGAGCCATTTTGCTTCTGCTTGTAGCCTAGAAGAGCCTGGTAATCTTGGCACCAACAGCTACCAGGAGCTACTTTTAGCTCCCCAAATCAATTGATGTCAAATAAGCACACCTGTGTGAATTTAACTCTGTAGTTGGCGTCGGAGGCAGCGCCAACCTGCTGTAGCCGTGCGGCTTGACGTGTGGGTGGGTCCTGTGTAGGTTCTTTCCTCTAACACACTTGCTACGTATGCGTGTTGGGTCATGGGCCTGCAGCTCCAGTGGCTCCCGTTTGCCCCACCTGCTCCAGCGTGTTCCTGCTGTGGGGCTCCGCGTAAGTCTCCACCCGCATGTAGGGGGGTCACTAGCTGCCTCGCTGCTTACGGACGGATGTAAGCATGCCAGGCCAAGTCATTTCGGCTGGAGGTCTTGGAGTCCCTAAACGGATGGTAAGTTAGCAAGCTAGTAAGCGGTTGCACAATTTGTGGTGATAAGCTTTGCCCTTAGTAGTATTGAGTACGGTCTTTGCTGTGAAAACCTTCCAGTTGTGGCTGCAGCATTCTGTCCAGGGATTTTACTAGTTTCTCCCATGTGTTTGGGGCCACCTGTCCTCGCCTACTCATACGAGGCTCTCTCGCTATGTGTTGGCAATGAGTGAGAAGGGTGGTGTTACGGTCCTAATGTCTGGAAATTTGGGTCTCACATGTCTGCACAGCAGCACACAGGGAACTGGTGCTGTGGATTATGTGGACTCATGGAGTCAATCCTTCCTTCTGCGATGTCCTCTCAACTTGAACAATGGCCCCTTCATATGGCTCGTATTGCCAAAGGGTTTCTCCTTTGCACTAGTCCTTTCGACCTTGATGTACTGGTTGATTCTCTGGGTGATTGGGTGGTGGACCTACGTCAGTCTAGTGTGAGCCAGGTCCCTCTGATAGTCGTGCATCCTTTCATGTAGCGCACGTTTCTCGTTGCGCTACATGAATCTAACATAGTAACGAAGCAATATGATCCACGTAAAACCGGGCAAATTTTTTGTGGCGGCGGGACGTTAATTCTGATTTTGTGAAATGGGTGGAAGCAGATTCCTCCCTTTTTACTTCGTGGGTGAAAATGTCACTCACCCCTATTAACCTAGACCACAATGGGCCTCATTACAAGTTTGCCGGTCCGGTAACTACCGTACTGGTAAGCTTGCCGGTACCGTAGTTACCGGAACGGCAAACTACAAGTTCTGCTCGTGGGTGCCTTTTCACCCTCCAGGTTGGACATGGTGGGCAGAACAGCACCCACGAGCAGAGCATGTCGGATGCATCTGGCCTCCCCATTCCCATTAAGCCCTATGAGGCTCAAATGGGAATGGGGAGTTAAGGTTTCCGGCCCCTGGCAATGTGGAAATACAGGGTCCACCAGGGTTGTAATGGCCCTGTATTTCCCCATTGCCAGAGGCCGTAAATTTTGCAAGTTTGGCGGCAGCCTGCCGGTTTTACCGGCAAGGCTACTGCTAAACTTGTAATGAGGCCCAAAGACAGAACTATGCATAGATAAGAAACTATTTCCTTAACTTGCACTCATTCAATACGGCCCCAATAATAGGCGTATGTAAGGGTCCCAAAGTTAAGATTAGTTGGCTTATAGATATCATTTATTCTATAGCTACATATAGTTGTATTGTCTCCCATTCTATCGTCCTGTCAGCCACGAAGATACCCGGGCAGGCTTCACATGTTTGCAACTCAGGTTACTGAAACAATATTTCATTTGAACTCTTGAATGATAGTTATTTGCCATTTGCCAAATGTGTTTTAAGTTTCTGTCTCAATATACACTTTCTTTCCTATTTTGCTAATCATGTTTACAGTTTTGTTGCTGTTCATTAACTTATTTACGTATAATATGTATTTATTTATATTTTTGTTTTGGGTAACATGCTGTTCATCTAAAACACCTCTGGCCAAAAAACAAACACAAAAAAAAAACTTGATGAAGAACATTTTTTAAAGCTTTTAGAGATGAATTGCTCAATACCAGAGTTGTCCAACCGGAGGCCTTGAGTGCAAGGAACATGTTGGATTTTCAGGATACCCCTCATTAATTTTTACGAGATACATTTACATGCAATGATTCTAAATGTATGCAAACATCTTCTCATGAATATTAATGACAAATATCCCAAAAACCTGTCAGGAGACTGGCCCTTAAGGCCTGCAGTTGGACAACCCTGTTTATTTATTTATTTATTATTTGTTGTTCACTTGTCAGGCGCTTATACAGAAAGCACTTACTGTTTCAAAGTGCCCACAGGGCAACAGGGAGGGACAGGGGATGATAGACAATAATCAAAACAATGTTAAATGAGTTAAATACGAAAATATAAGAAGAGACAATGTGGTGATGAACCTGCTATGCCTTGTGAGTGTTCACAATGTGCAAGTGAAGAGGGGAGAGGGGTACGGGATAGGTGCTGTGGTGCTCAAGAAGAGCATTGGGTGACGTGCTATGAGAAAGGTGAGTGCAACCTCCAGTGGTGGAGGGTGAGACAAGGCAAGTGCACGGGATAGACAGCGGCAGGGATGATAAGATGTGGGAGGTCAGGGCCCTGAAGATGCATAAGGGCCCTGTACTCCAATCAAGCTACTGCATGATTAGCAGAGGAGAGAAGGGATTTAAGAGGTAAAGAGGAAGGCCTTGCAGCTTTTCTGGAATTTAAGGAGGTCCTGCTCAAGAAGAAGAGGGAAGGGGTGGCTGTTCCAAAGAAGGCAGCCAGCTGAAGAAAACGATTGATCACCTGCCCTCTAAATTCAATGCGTGCTGCGACCGGGAGCCAGTGAAGACTTCGTAGGGCGGAAAGCTCTGGATAATGATAAGTCCCACTGCCATATTCTGGATTAGTTGGAAGGGACGCAGAGTGGACAAAGGTAGATTCAGGAGCAGTCTATTGCAATAGTCAAGCCCAGAGAGAACCAGAACCCGGGTAACATTGAGTCTCTGGGGGGAGGTGAGGAAAGGTAGGATTCCTTTCAGAAGGAAAAGCTGGAAGTGGGACTTCTTGGAAATGTCCTGAGTGCGAGGGAGGAAGGAGAGAGTGGAGTCGGAGATGACTGAGAGCTTTCTGGCTTCCCAGGAGGGAGCTGTGGGAGAGACCATGGAAGAAGGCCAGAATGAAAGGAAGAAAGCGGGTGCCGGAGTCCCAATAGGAAGGATCTCAGTTTTGCTGGCATTAAGGCAGGGATCATTGTAAGTGCACCAGGTGTGGGTGGCAGCGAGGCAGTCAGGGATGATGGAGGGTGCAAGGGCATCTGCAGAACGTTTGAAGAAGAGTTGTGTGTTGTCAGCATAGCACTGGAAGTTTGGGAAGAAGGAGTAAATGAGGCGTGCCAGCAGAGTGAGGTTGATGTTAAAGAGCCAGGGTGGCAGTCAGGGATGATGGAGGGTGCAAGGGAGTTCTGTACTAAGCAAGTTATTATTTGTGTTGTTATTGAAATATTAATTCATGATCTATTAATTTAAATAATATGTACATTGAGGCTCTTTTATTATCTAGAATGCATGTTAAATGTGTTTCCTTATATGGTGTGAGTGCCGAAGTCATTCGAAATGTGGCACTTGCCCAGGGATGGCATCAGGGACTTTCAAATAGTTCTGTTGAAATGGGCCGGGGCCTTGCTCCTCCCCGACCCCCTTAGTAGTCTTACTACAAAGCAACATGATCCTTTCATTTAGGACATTGAATGTGTGTTTACGGCGTGCACGTTTTAGGTGGTCTTGCAGGCCGCCACCTCCCGGAGCGTTGCAGTATCCAGCAGCGTTCTTCTCACCTCATTGAGCCGCATCGGAAGTTGGGCGGTGGGGCAAAAATGTGGTGGGAACAGCGTTACCGCTGCATTACTAAACGGCACAGTCATGAGTTTGGGGTAAAGTTAGAGGATTCCCCTCCAGCTGTGAGCTGGAGGGGAATGCACTGCATTTCTGACCATTTTCAATGCATTTACTGTGACACAATTACTGCAACTGAAATTGCACAGAAAATGTCCCATTGAGTCCTACGGATAAAAAAAAAATGGGGACTTACACCGCCACCATAACCAAGTGGCGGTAACGGTAATTGCGTCGGGTGCTATTTATGTGGATTTATCGCCGGGATACCGCCAAACTTGTGATGAGGCCCTTGCCTTTTACTGCATGCTCGGCAATATTAGCCCCTTGCTGATGAAAAGCAATTCAGCAGACATTTAGTGTTTCAGCTCCTCGCCGGCTGCCTGTCCCATGACAGTCTGCACTCCTGCTGCATTCTTTTGTCTGCATTGTAACTTAAGCACCTCATGGCTACGACCAAATGTTTTTCCTGCTGGGGGCGGGGGAGGGGCACCATCATGTTAAAAAGGGCCTCTGTAAGCCCTGTACTTGCCGTTTGCAGCAAGCAAATGGAACGATGCTATGGGACGGGGTCTCCATCCGAGCCCTGCTCAACACGTTGGAGGGTGGGCGCCTGGGAAGGAGACTTTCATGTTTTGGTCAATGTTCGAATGAATTCCCACAATTCAATAACGCAGTCTTTGGAGCACACAGCCTCTAGGCGTTGACACTGAGCCAGCTGCATAATTACCCTCCTGCCCCCCTGCGCCCCTCCATGCGCGGCTCGCGGGTGACACTCCGCCTCCAGGCACGCGCTGTACAAGTGCTGCAACTCGCCCACGGAAGAGGCACAATGTCTGCATGTGAGAAATAAATAATGTAGGCAGGGGAAGGGGAGAAAATAGCAAACCAACCAACACGTGACTGATGGAAAGCAATGTGCGCAATCGGTGGATCTCCGAGAAGGGGTGGGGAGGGGAGGAGGACGAGTGGCAAGAAAGCGAACAACGGGAGACTGCGTGCAGAAGGTTGGGGGTGGGGGGAGTGTTATAGGAACAGAGAGAGCGGGCTAGGAAGTGAGAGGGGAAAGAGGTAGAGGTGTGGAGAGTGTGCATACAGAGGTAAAGCAGAGTGAGGCATCACAGGTGTGAAGGGGCTGCAGGCGGCCGTGGAGAGGGTGCATACAGAGGTAGAGCAGAGTGAGGCATCACAGGTGTGAAGGGGCTGCAGGCGGACGTGGAGAGGGTGCATACAGAGGTAGAGCAGAGTGAGGCATCACAGGTGTGAAGGGGCTGCAGGCGGACGTGGAGAGGGTGCATACAGAGGTAGAGCAGAGTGAGGCATCACAGGTGTGAAGGGGCTGCAGGCGGACGTGGAGAGGGTGCATACAGAGGTAGAGCAGAGTGAGCGATCACAGTTGTGAGGGGCTGCAGGCGGCCGTGGAGAGGGTGCATACAGAGGTAAAGCAGAGTGAGGCATCACAGGTGTGAAGGGGCTGCAGGTGGGAGTGGAGAGTTTGCATACGGTGGTACAGCAGAGTGAGGGATCACAGGTGGGAAGGGGCTGCAGGCGGGCACGGAGAGTGTGCATACAGAGGTAGAGCAGAGTGAGGGATCACAGGTGTGAAGGGGCTGCAGGCGGGCACGGAGAGTGTGCATACAGAGGTAGAGCAGAATGAGGGATCACAGGTGTGAGGGGCTGCAGGTGGGAGTGGAGAGGGTGCATACAGAGGTAAGGCAGAGTGAGGGATCATAGGTCTGAAGGGGCTGCAGGTGGGCGTGGAGAGTTTGCATACTGTGGTACAGCAGAGTGAGGGATCACAGGTGGGAAGGGGCTGCAGGTGGGAGTGAAGAGGGTGAGCATACAGAGGTAGAGCAGAGTGAGGCATCACAGGTGTGAAGGGGCTGCAGGCGGCCGTGGAGAGGGTGCATACAGAGGTAGAGCAGAGTGAGGCATCACAGGTGTGAAGGGGCTGCAGGCGGACGTGGAGAGGGTGCATACAGAGGTAGAGCAGAGTGAGGCATCACAGGTGTGAAGGGGCTGCAGGCGGCCGTGGAGAAGGTGCATACAGAGGTAAAGCAGAGTGAGGCATCACAGGTGTGAAGGGGCTGCAGGCGGCCGTGGAGAGGGTGCATACAGAGGTAAAGCAGAGTGAGGCATCACAGGTGTGAAGGGGCTGCAGGCGGACGTGGAGAGGGTGCATACAGAGGTAGAGCAGAGTGAGGGATCACAGATGTGAAGGGGCTGCAGGCGGGCACGGAGAGTGTGCATACAGAGGTAGAGCAGAGTGAGGGATCACAGGTGTGAGGGGCTGCAGGCGGACGTGGAGAGGGTGCATACAGAGGTAGAGCAGGGTGAGGCATCACAGGTGTGAAGGGGCTGCAGGCGGACGTGGAGGGTGTGCATACAGAGGTAAAGCAGAGTGAGGCATCACAGGTGTGAAGGGGCTGCAGGCGGCCGTGGAGAGGGTGCATACAGAGGTAGAGCAGAGTGAGGCATCACAGGTGTGAAGGGGCTGCAGGCGGACGTGGAGAGGGTGCATACAGAGGTAGAGCAGAGTGAGGCATCACAGGTGTGAAGGGGCTGCAGGCGGACGTGGAGAGGGTGCATACAGAGGTAGAGCAGAGTGAGGCATCACAGGTGTGAAGGGGCTGCAGGCGGACGTGGAGAGGGTGCATACAGAGGTAGAGCAGAGTGAGGCATCACAGGTGTGAAGGGGCTGCAGGCGGACGTGGAGAGGGTGCATACAGAGGTAGAGCAGAGTGAGCGATCACAGTTGTGAGGGGCTGCAGGCGGCCGTGGAGAGGGTGCATACAGAGGTAAAGCAGAGTGAGGCATCACAGGTGTGAAGGGGCTGCAGGTGGGCGTGGAGAGGGTGCATACAGAGGTAAAGCAGAGTGAGGCATCACAGGTCTGAAGGGTCTGCAGGTGGGAGTGGAGAGTTTGCATACGGTGGTACAGCAGAGTGAGGGATCAAAGGTGGGAAGGGGCTGCAGGCGGGCACGGAGAGTGTGCATACAGAGGTAGAGCAGAGTGAGGGATCACAGGTGTGAAGGGGCTGCAGGTGGGAGTGGAGAGGGTGCATACAGAGGTAAGGCAGAGTGAGGGATCATAGGTCTGAAGGGGCTGCAGGTGGGCGTGGAGAGTTTGCATACGGTGGTACAGCAGAGTGAGGGATCACAGGTGGGAAGGGCTGCAGGTGGGCACGGAGAGCGTGCATACAGAGGTAGAGCAAAGTGAGGGATCACAGGTGTGAGGGGCTGCAGGTGGAAGTGGAGAGTGTGCATACAGAGATAGAGCAGAAGGGGGTTCAAAAGTGTGAAGGTACTGCGGGTGGGTGTGGAGAGGGTGAGCATACAGAGGAAGAGCAGAGTGAGGGATCACAGGTGAGAAGGGCTGCAGGCTGGCACGGAGAGTGTGCATACAGAGGTAGAGCAGAGTGAGGGATCACAGGTGGGAAGGGCTGCAGGCTGGCACGGAGAGTGTTCACAGAGAGGTAGAGCAGAGCGAGGGATCACAGGTCTGAAGGGGCTGCAGGTGGGCGTGGAGAGTGTGCATACAGAGATAGAGCAGAAGGGGGTTCAAAAGTGTGAAGGTACTGCGGGTGGGTGTGGAGAGAGTGATATGATATGATATGATATGGCATTTGTAACGCGCCTATACACAAGTGGCGCCTATACACAGTATACCTGTGCATGGATAGGTAGAGCATAGTGAGGAATCACAGGTTTGAAGGGGCTACAGGTGGGAGCTGTGAGTGTGCATACAGAGGTAGAGCAGAAGGGGGTTAAAAAGTGTGAAGGTACTGCGGGCGGGTGTGGAAAGAGTGTGCATGGATAGGTAGAGCAGAGTGAGAGATCACAGGTGTGAAGGGGTTGCAGGTAGGCATGAGGAGAGTGTGCATACAGAGGTACAGCAGAGTGAGAGATCACAGGTGTGAAGGGGCTGCGGGTGGGCGTGGAGAGTGTGCATACGGAGGTAAAGCAGAGCGAGGGATCACAGGTGGGAAGGGGCTGCAGGTAGGCATGAGGAGAGTGTGCATACAGAGGTACAGCAGAGTGAGGGATCACAGGTGGGAAGGGCTGCAGGCTGGCACGGAGAGTGTGCACAGAGAGGTAGATCCGAGCAAGGACTCACAGGTGTGAGGGGCTGCAGGTGGGAGTTGTGAGTGTGCATACATAGGTAGAGCAGAAGGGGGTTCAAAAGTGTGAAGGTACTGCGGGTGGGTGTGGAAAGAGTGTGCATGGATAGGTAGAGCAGAGTGACGAATCACAGGTGTGAATGTGACGTGGGAAGGCGTGGAGAGAGTGTGCATACAGAGGTAGGACAGAGTGAGGGTTCAAAAGTGTGAAGGTACTGCGGATGGGTGTGGAGAGAGTGTGCATGGATAGGTAGTGCAAAGTGAGGAATCACAGGTGTGAATGTGACGTGGGAAGGCGTGGAGAGAGTGTGCATACAGAGGTAGGACAGAGTGAGGGTTCAAAAGTGTGAAGGTACTGCGGATGGGTGTGGAGAGAGTGTGCATGGATAGGTAGTGCAGAGTGAGGAATCACAGGTGTGAATGTGACGTGGGAAGGCTTGGAGAGAGTGTGCATACAGAGTGTGCATACAGAGGTAGGACAGAGTGAGGGTTCAAAAGTGTGAAGGTACTGCGGGTGGGTGTGGAGAGAGTGTGCATGGATAGGTGGAGCAGAGTGAGGAATCGCAGGTGTGAAGGGGCTACAGCTGGGAGTGTAGAGTGTGCATGGAGAGGAATAGCAGCATGTAGGATCACAGGAATCAAGAGAGACTACGTGCAGAAGGTGGAGAGGAATTGGTATGTTATAGGAACAGAGAGAGTGGGCTAGGAAATGAGAAGGGGGGAGGTAGTGGTGTGGAGAGTGTGCATACAAAGGTATAGCGGTGTGAGGGATCACAGGTGTGATTGGGCGGCGTATGTGTGTGGAGAGTGTGCAAACAGAGGTAGAGTGAGGGATCACAGGTGTGAAGGGTGTGTAGGGGGGCATGGAGAGTGTGTAAACAGAGGTAGGGCAGAGTGAGAGGTCACAGGTGTGAAGGTGATGCGGGTGGGCATGGAGAGTGCACATACAGAGGTGGAGTGGTGTTTGGGATCTGTGAGGAATTTGACCATCCACACAGGGAGTGTGTGCCTCCCTGGGCATTTTTTAAAATGTTTAAGAAATTCAATGATGGGTGAGCAACCTCAGAAAATGTTTGGGGCTAAACCACACACATTTCCCAATGCTGACTGCACAACAAACACATATATATATGTATACTCTGGGGCACAGTCCTCTCTGTCACATTTAGTTGGAATGTGACAGCCAGGAGTACATGAAAGCATCAAACGGAGGAGGGCAACACCTTCTTCTTGCCATGAACAGCCTAATTAAATATCAAAGGCTCCATGGATCCACCCTGCCCATTGTCAGTCTGCTGGTGGCAGTGAATACTGATGAGAGTTAATTGAAACAGGCCTGTGAGAGGCCTGGTCACAGAGCTGACAAAGGGGACAGGAAAACCAACACCTTTTTGATATTCATCTGTGTCAACCTGAAGTCAGCTCCCAACCCTTAGTGTGAAGGGCAGTGAATGTCATTTCTGGGACAACTTTTTACAGTGGGCTAACCCTGCATGGGGACCCCCTTTCAGAGGGAAGAAGTATGTGATTTGATGGAGACATAAAGTCTGTTCTCACCACAAACTTCAAGGGAGACCTGCACTTTGATCAGGAGCCACAGAGAACTCAATTAACCAGAGAGATCCTTTGGCCCACAACATACAGGTGGGACTTAGTAGTAGATGTTTTCACCCCTTTATTTTTCTTGTTGCAAAGCACTCTGTTTCTGACCTCACACATAACAGAAGATCGTTTTGGGGACCCAGGATTGGTACATTAAGGAAGGCTTAGCCTGCATCAATCACTGGGACCCATTTGGCTTTACAAGAGGATTGAGCCCCTCTCTTAGCAGATCATCTGAAGACTTTGCATAAAGTAACAATAAGGACTCATTTGGACCCTAGCTGAAGGTCTGCCGTACAGATTCCGCAAGTGAAGGAAGGCCAGGATTTCCAAGAGGGAAACAAAATCCTTCCGCTAAACCTCTCTCAGGGAACAGTGGAAGACATTGAATCCAGAGGACTCTCTAGTAGCTCCAGTATGCTCGTCCTTTTTGCTTAGACTTGATTAAAGTTCAGCAGTTAAGGGGTTACTAGGACTAGTGTTACACCTTATTAAATGCTTATCTTGCCTCCCTCAGACACTGTCCCTGACTAGAATCAGTCTCATTGACACACCTAAGTATAGCTAAAGGGTTAATGCATGATCTATATCAAAAGATTACTTGAGCGGGGTAAGGAGGACTACATGGGATGCCCAGTAATGGCATTTAGGTTCCACAGAGAGCCTTTGCACTGTACTGTTCACTTCCCAGCACTGGGTGCCCTGGCCCACTCTCTGATTGCATCCACTTCCATTATCTGCTTGTATAGGTGTGTTCATTTTTGCAGGAAGTGGCAGGACAGGCATATCGTGAAATCGGGGTGCAGCCTGTCCCCCATTGTGCCTCTCTTGTTTTAAGATATTATGTGTTTTATTTTAATGAGGGTGGGCGCTCACACATTGTTTAATTTATAGTTTAGTTTTCTAAAGTGCCTGTGCGCCACGTATGGTTTTGTTGGTGATTACTATGATTTGAAAATAATTCCTTTGAGAAGGAAACCCTATGTTAATACACATTAATGAAATAGGGTGAGAAAATGTTCTATTTAATGCATTAGTAAGTGATTGATTCTTGTCAAAGCCTGAGCAGCGAGTACTCTTCCACCAGTCCACATTTTCAAAAAGTAGGAGCGTTCAGTAATTTCTCCACAGAGGAGAAAGGGTCCGACCTGGGTGAAAGGCTAACAATGTTTGGGTAAGAACCTGAGTCTGTGTCATAGAGTACGGTGGGGTGCAAAACTCTAATGACAAGATGCTTGTGTTAAGTGGTGCAAAGTGAAGTGGAATGGGAACTGGACATGGTGGTCTTGTCTAGCAATACTGATTTTAGTTGACTGGAGAAATCCCGAGCCTTGTAGAGTTGGATAACGGATCACCAGAGAGTCTTTAACAGGTAATTGCTTAAGTTCAGTATAAGGGTAGAGCTTGGATATAAATCCCATAAAAATATGTCAGTGGAAAGATCATTCAAGGAATCTTCAGAGAATTGCAGTAATATTGATGGATAGATTACTAGAAAACAAATGTACGTATTTCAGAAAAGAAACATTTTCTGGCAGATGTATTGACCTAGTCCAAATAATTTTGAGTTTAATCCTGATACTAATTATGACATTAGGCTTTGTTTGTGAATTTACGGAGGTTCACATCAGGGATGATAGTGTTCCCCGAGTGAGCATCCACGTATCCACGTTGGATCTTTGATGGAGGTCAGACACTGAAGCCTGTAGAGCACTTTCTTATTTTCAGACATAACAGTTCCTTTTCAAATTGATAGAACAAGTCAGGAGACCATCCAGAAGTTGTACATTGGAATCTACACTCTCAAAAAGTGAATCTTGATGGATCTATTGCTTGAAGATACTGACACCAGTAGGACTGAATGACAAGGTTTTCTTGAAATGGAACTGCAATATTATTCATCATATCTTCAAAGTAGTGTTCATTCAGATTAATGGAACTGGTGTCTCAATGACACCATTTCATTGTGTTTTCCTTGGAGTGTTTGTTACAAAAAGAAAACTATATTATTTTCCCTTTACTGTTGAATTGTGATTGACTGTTCCCACTGGTGTGAAGAGGGATTTATGACACTCTAGGTTTAGACATCCACAGACAAAAGACAGCTCTGCGTTATTGCACTCAACCTAGACTCAAGATTTGGTGATCTGCAGCATCACACCAAGGTTTCTTTAGATTTCCACGTGCTCCATTGCAGAAGAACCAGAGGATGGTTGCGTCGGTCCACCATTGCTCTCTGGACATGACGATACATTGTGGTCAAGGATAAAGATGGACAAGGAAGACACATGGATGTGAATGAAGGCTGGAAGTAGGAGAAAAGGGACACATTGGGGCATGATTGTCAAACATGTAAGCAAAACATGCTACAAACAAAATAACGTCATGGAGAAATGGTGTTGACCAAATACAGGACAACTAATATATCACAGTAGAAACCAGTCATCCAAAATGAATGCGGGACAACAAAAGCTGTCATTTATTTTGTATTCAATATATTCAAAATCAACTAAGACCACGTGAAGACCACACATCTTGCAAATAAATTGTGTTTTTAATGCTTATTTGAGCTACTGGGTTGTTTTGTTCATGTGAATCACATATCCTTATCTGTTCTTTGCATGATTTATTATTCGTTTTTTGATTAATTCAAACATTCAGGGTGATGTGTTTGCTGAGAGTGTTGATGTTGCTGACCATTGTTGGAATCAAATGAGTTGTTCAGGTGACATGAATATTTACACAAAGCCGCAATGTTGTGGAGTTAGACCGTTCAGTTGTAGTTCTAATTAAAACTCCTGTAGGTCTCCTACTACGACACCAACAGCATTAAAGAACACAATTACTTGATTCTTGTTTGTATTGTAAACTTTGTGCTTATATAGTACTTTTTTATTTGATGGGAGTTTCTACATATGTATAGACTTATTATTTCAACAAAGGGTAGTTCCCCTCATCTTCCAGTGATTTTCCTGCCTGCATAATATATTGTATACTTTGTTCAGCTTTCTTTGTGCTCAGTGCCTCATTTCATGGGCCTATATGATGGGATCCCAGGGAATTCTGCAATTCACTGACAGGATGAATGTCTAAAGCTTCTTACTTTTGTTGCGGGTAATTGTTTCTCGGGTCGATCCTTGCAGAATCCATTTGCTGCTTGATGCATACAACCACACTGTGTGCAAAACGATTGTATGTACTGGTTGGATATAAACAATGAATTGCTGTTTGCAAGACATGTTTTAGGCCCTTTTTAATGCCTTTGATTAATGTGTTGGACATTGGGTTACCCATCCTGTAGAGTGTCCTGGTGATGGGTAAGAGAGCTGTCTTACTTCTCCAACATTAACACTAGTCTGCAGCTGCACTGTAGAAAGGAACAGTGTGGTCGTGTGTCACAAAAAACAGCAAGCGGAGTGCCAACAATTACAGTGACATTGAATGATAGTGGGCACAAGGTGAGCACAGCAAACGCGGGTGCTCTTATTAAAGCCAATGCTTGCAGGATGCCCATGGATCTCAGATTGTAAACACACATAGTGCTGCAGGGATTCAAATCACAATGGCAAAGCGGTGTAGGACATTATTCTGGTGAAAGCAGCGAGATCACCGCTGGTGATTGATCACCAAGGGACGGCCTACTGCTTGCTTGGCCATGAATCACCAAGCAATGGTTGGCATGGGTCATCAATAAACCAGTCCCAACCGGTGAAGGACAAACAAGCAGGGAAATAAGGTGGAGGTCAACCAAGGTCAGGCGTGGCCTTGGAAAGCACAGATTAACACACAAAGCATAGACAGTCAATTAGTCCCTCTCATCAAACTAATAAACATAAATGAACATGATTGGATGGAACATCCAAAGCTGCCTTTTTGACCATCACTCTACTTTCTGATTTCCCTTTCGTTTTCTAAGCTTCGTCCTCTCATCTTCTTGTCCGCTGCAGACCCCTCCCCTCCCTCCATTCCACCATTCTCCTTTTGCTAAAGATTAGAGCTAGGTGCAGCATACAGACCTGTTGCTGTGCCTGAGTAGGACAGTATTGTGTTCTAAGTATTACGTCAGTGTCGTTCCTGCAAACATGAATACACACTTTACCCAATTACACTGATTACATACACTCCATTAAACTTAATAATATGTAAAGTATCCTTCGACATTTTCATTTTAATACCATGAAAACCTGACAGCATTTTGCTACGTGATAGGTTAACTTAATAAGTTGATGATTCTTTTGGCAAAGAAAGTGTCACACCCTGGGGTGTGCCATCCAGCAGTTGGCGAGAGCTCCTATTGCTACTGAAATGAGGGTTTTATGAGGACAGGGGGGTGTCTGGCACAATTTCTGCATCAGCCTCTCTGAAAATATTAACATCCCAAAAAATGGAATGGCTATTGACGAATACATCCAACCCGGATTCAATGGAGGCACACACCTGTGCTCTCGCTACAGGTGGCATTACGTTATGGCCCATGTCTCACCCTTATTCTAGTGCTCCACAATCACGTGTGTGTTCTGCTCGGCTGTCAGTCATTGTCATTCCAAGCTGAGGTTCACAGGGGCTCTCGTCACTCCTATTTCAGGGACAGCTGATTGTGACTAACAGGCCACGTTTTGGTGTTCTAGTCATAGTTTTTTCCCCGAAATGTATTTCAATACTATATCGTTTCCTACAGTCTGCGACTTTCTTCTATAGTGGACTGTTTAAGTGCCATTGATATTGATATTGGTATTGTATTTCTATTGCGCTCGTACACATGTGTTTCAGAGCGCGACAAGACAAGGGAGGGGAACAGGGGAGAAAACAAAACAACTATCTTACTAGGCCCAGTGACATTGAGAACGGGCAAGTGCTTGGGAGAGGGTGCAGGGAAAAAGTGCAAAGGCGGGGGAGAAGTGGAAAGTGCAGAGCAAGGGGAGAGCAGAAATAAATACTGATAAATACATGATAAGAACAGCAAACACGGCAATGTTTCTGATTGGAGTCCTCCAGTAAATGCTGTGTGTGCGACTGAAAGATCACTGTTTCCACGGTTCGGCTGGTCTACACTGCATATTGGATTGAGCATTGTGACTGACCTGCCTGGAGGGGCTGCTGTCCTCGTGCGCGCTGATTGCTGTGCAGCTGCTGAGAGCGAGTAAACCATCGGACCCGCGCTCCGACTCGCGTAAGACTTCTGGGAGGACCCAGAAGCAGTTTGAAAGTGAGCACGGCCGTCCTAGCGTTTTGCAGCTGATCGCCGCGAGTAAGGCCACGCCCACAGGAAGAGGAAAGGCGTATAAAAACACAACATCATAGCCCTTGCAGCATGAAGCCCGCTGAGGAGTAAAGAGCGACTGAAAATCACTGTTTCCACTGTTTACGGCTGGTTATGTGGCGCAGAGTCTACGGTTGAGAGACTTTATAAACAAATCATGGAGATGGGAGGAGGGGAGGAAACGCCTACCTTGAGTAAGGCTGACCGACGCGCGGGTGGCTCAATCTGTAGTTCTCCGGGAAACGTGGAGAGACCATTGAGCCTTGCATCCAGGGACCCAGTGGAGTAGAGAGGGAGGGACCTCACAACCCCTCTGATCGGAAAAGAGGGGGAGACGCCTCCTGACCTGACAGTGACGGAAAATATATGACGCGCAAACAATCCAGAAGGTAAGAACAGAACGGATGATTGTGGCGTGGACAGCTTGGAAAGTGACTGTAATAACTCAGACACTAAGGAAGTATTAAAACAGAAGCGTGTGCTCCGACCTTTAAAAAACCCACTGCAGAGCAAGTTGAAGTGGGCCTCTCAAAAACGTACAGCCAGAATAGCAAGTGCTAAAACAATTACATCTGCAGCCCAACATACGATCCAAATGTCTGCAGCCAAGACTCTAGGGACCAAGGGGAGGGTGGATTGGATACCGCATGAGCTGAAGTATTAAATGGCAGACACGAAGCACTGCCCACATCGCAACTGAAGGGCGGGGCCTAAAGCATATAGAGGGACCAAGGGAATCTGGGAAAACGCAAAACCATTTACAAACTGAGCCGTACCACTCACCAACAAGAGAGGAACAAATAAGAGAGCTGTGGGAAAAACAGGAGGGCAGGAACGGCCCAGTGGAACGAAACTCAGTCTCCCCAAACATAAAAAATGTACCGATGCAACTAGAGTCAAACCCTCTTACAAAAAACTTAGGGACTCAGGAAGAAAATCATTTGAACAAAGCCAGCATTGGTAGTGTTAAAAACCAACAGGAAATTACATTTCCTCAGAAACTCGACCAGCAACAGGCAATATTAGACGAAGTTCAAAGCAATCCCGCACACATGAAGGAGATCACAGTAGATATACATGCCGCTGATTGCCAAGATGACTCCACCGAGAAAAAACAAGTGGAGGTCGAGGAGTAATGAGGGTTTAGACAAAGGAGATCTACATGACGAAAAACGGGACCATATATTAGACAAATCCAGCACAGAAGACATAAAAGGAATTGCCCATAAAGAGCTGAATAATAGCCACAGCACCAAACTCTGATGCCAAAAAAGATAGGAAACCCCCAGACTGTCAACAAACAGACTGACATGAACAACATCAAAGACAAAATTCAAGAAGCAGAGTGGGAAGATCAAGATCAAACGTCCAACTACCAGATATGTAGAGAAAAGACTAAAGGGGACATAAAAGTGGCACTAACAAACAAGGTCCCAACTCGAATAAAAAATGATAGGAAAAGTTATTAAACCCATTCAGAGGAAAGACAAAGGATTAAAAATGACAACACACAAAAGTGTGTTAACAAATCTAGGCAAAATGGAATCCATGAACAAATTATTTGGCCTAGCCTCTGCAAACAAACACCCAAATCAAACTGAAATATCAGACATTGAATTATTAGACAGCGTTTCTCAATTTGGAGACTTGAACATGGAAATACCAAAAGGAAAGGGGAAAGCTATGGCATCATTGCAAGGACAATCAAGCCCAAAGAAGAACACAACATCAACCCCAATTAGATGGCATTTTAATAAATCAAGGACCAACCCAAATACACCACGGGAGAACCAAAAAATGACAGTTGACAAAGATTTACAACAAGAGCATCAAGCCCACATCTCTTTTAAGGAAGATTCAAACTTCCAACTTGAAAGTACAAAAAATAGTGACAGAAAAGCAAAGAGAAACGAAGCCAGTCGAACGCTACCACCAAGACAGGGGGACATTAATGGGAGGAAAGAAAGGCCCCTTGGAAACTGTACGTCTCCAAAAGCTACCCAGACAATATGGTCCCCATTGAAAGGTACATGGCAAACGGTAGGAACACAAATGAAAATTCGAGAATACAACAAGGAGAATAAAGAGAAACATCTAAAAAGAGGAACAAGAGTATCTTGAACCCAGGAATGAGACCATCAACGTTGCCAACTACACCGATTGCCTATAGGAGACTCTGTGAGATGTCATCTGAAGGACAAAAAGAATCACCGCAGAAAAGAAAATAGACTTAATGTCAATAATGTCCACCATAACTATATCTCTAGCCCTGTTCTCCAAACTCTATGAGACATTGAATGACACAGTTAAGGACCAGACATCATTGATAGCTACGATGAACACAAAGCTAAGCCTGATGGAAGGATATAAATTATCCAAGGAAGCAAATACCATGAAGATTATAGAACCCCCTTTATCACATCAAGTACTACAGAAAAAAAAACAAATGAGAGAAATTGGTACACAGACTATCCAAGAGGAGCTACAGACCGCATCAAAACAGAAGTCTGGCAATCACCCGAACAATTTCAATGAGAAAAGTATCAAAAAAAAGGAACCTGCAAAACCAAGTGACTTTACATTTGGAATATTTACTAACCAGAAGTCCGTATTTGACAAATATCCAACCCCCCAAAGTACGAACATGGCCAGTGAAAAGAAGAAGGAGCCAAAGAAAAAGGAGGTAAAATAAAAATAAAAAATTGTCCCGCAAATACAAAAAACAAACAATTGTGTTTATCCAGCAGACGATATAATAAACTCAACCTGCGATACAACAGAATGGAGTATTTATACAGCAGATGAGGTGGATTCGGACCCAAATCCAACTCCTAGATATAAACAAAAAGCAATCACCTTAAATCTAAATGATGAAAGGATGGACCAGAGGAAGAAGATCTGCATTAGGGAACAGGAAGCTGCTATACATCCACGGGAACAACAGAAGAAAGAATACCCGAGGGAAGAGTCCGACAAAAAAGACACAGACGGAAGAAGTCAAAAAAGTGGTAAGGATGAACGAAGAGAGAACAATGTGGATAAAAAAGTGGCTATTACATGGATGAACAAGGCGCCAATAGAGTCTGAAAAAAAGGCTAGGGGCGTCCAAATTCGAAAATCACCACTACGATGCAGGAGATTATTGAAAGACAAATCAGCAGATTTATCACCTAGAAGGAAAGAGGACAGGAAATTGGCAATACCGAAAATAAAAAGTACATGTATAGTTCAAATGGAACAAAAAAACATCGCGAAAATGATGATCTAACCTTGAACAGGCAAACCATTACAGATACCGAAACTATGTGATATCCAGTGCCAGGACTTATGGATAGTCGAAACATGTGAAATGGGGAAGAAGGATAGATCCTATTTACACACCAGATCCCAAGTCATTCGAGAATTGTTAGGAAAGGGAGCGGAACATCTAAAAATCTTGGGATAGATCATGGTGGAAATCGAACAACACCGAGAGGGACAAAAACACCAGTAAAATTATAAGTCAGAAGATCAAGAAAGAACAACGAGAGACACAAAGATCTATAAAAAACATATGACTAGGGATGAAAACAAGTTGAAACACAAGTCAAGACAAGAAAAGTCAAGAGAAAATCCTACAAGAAATGGAGATAGCAAAGAGAGAGAAACAGCACAAGATCATTTGTGGTACCGAAGCAGGAGAAATTCAAGAACCTCAAAAGAATATGTATCATCGGACTCTGAGGAAGATTATATAAGAAAAGAAAGAAAGGAAATACGACAATTAGAAGGTCCACGTAATAAATACGACAATTAGAAGGTCCACGTAATAACGAAAACAGAAAACAGGGAAAAGGAGCAGACCACACTAAAGACAGACAGGAGACGCTGCCAAGACAAAAGAACAACACTAAAAATACACCAGTCAAGTGGACTTGTAAATCATCAGCACTCCATTTAAATAAGGAAAACTAGCAACTAGGCAAGAATGAACAGACAGTGGAAACCACCATCGGACAAAAAGCTGTCGAACCGAAACCAACCTTGAAAGAATCCATGGATTTGATGTCTTGGAATACCAGAGGGTTTACCCATCTAATGACAAAAAGTGATGTAAAACTTATTAGATAGGATATAATCTGCCTTCGGGAGACATGGCTCCTAAAGAAACCAAATCTGGATGGATACACTATTGTCAATACTCCGTCAACAAAGGTTTAACGGGGAGACCAATGGCTGGACTACTAATAGCAATTAAATCAGGTAGTGGTCTGGAAGTGATAGAACAGCTGCAAACAACATACCTATTCCAAGCTTTGTTACTCTCTTGAAACTATATAGAGGAATACGACAGGGAGGAGAAGGAAGAAAAAATTATCTTAATGAACACGTACTGGAACCCTGAACTCATTACCAAAGGGCCATACATTGAATCCCTGAACAACACCTTAGATGAAGCAAGTGTAAATTATGGGCACAACTACACAATAATAACAGGAGACTTTAACGCCATCTGGCCAGGGATTGGCAACCAAAGACCCCACCTGAGCAATTTGGCGAAAGTGCTGGAGAGAGATAGATGCTTAGAACAAACATTAGCAGCAAGAGATCTCCACAACTTGCATTGGCTGAGAACAAAAGGTAACTTGGATATACCAACGTGGCAAAGAAGCGATCAAATAGGTACTACAGACCACACGTTTGTATCAAAAGAACTCTTAGGGCTGATGAACAGATTCTCAGAAGAAAAACTCAGAAGAAAAAACAAAACACAGTGATCACAACATATTATATGCAAGTTGGTTGAGTTGCCAAAAACCTAAACACTGGCATAAGCACGATCTCAAAGTGAATACAAGGGGTAATCGACTCAAGATCACAGGAAATTCTATTATCGAGCTCACAAAAAACTACACTGCAATGTGTAACATAAACATCAAGCGAGGGGAAAATGAATAGAGTATCCTGAAGTATTCACCACTCTTACAGAAATGTATGGTAAAGGGGGAGAACCCAATCCCTCAGACTGACCATCAACATGCTTAAGATCGGGAAGTAGTTGTAAAAAGAAGACCTTTGAGACAAATGAAAAGAATGGCAATAACATCTGATCTACCATTGAACAAAATGAGATGGTGTAGAGCACGCAAGGAATATAAATCATGGTTATGGCAAAAAATGCCTACTTATACAAGAAAGACAGGGAAACCATGTTAAAGTCGTTGTGCAGACGAAAATCCCTTATAAAGGGAGGAAATGCAACTACAAACGCACTGCACAATAATCTAAGTGAAACCAATTAGATATCCCACTTTGAACAACTATACAGCCCAATACATAACATCAACTGTAGGAACCAAAGCTAGAAACCTCTAAAAACTGAAGAAAATCCCCCCTGGGACATCCCGCACAGAGAAGAAGACATTACCTCACAAATCAAGAAGATAAGAAACTCAAGGGCTCCGGGACCAGACGGGATAGCGAACAGCGATTTAAAATCAAACCCAGAGCTGTGGTCAGCATTTATCAGTAAGCTATTCAAGAAATGTAATCAAGAAAAAATCATCCGGGATTCTTGGAGAATGGCAGTGGGTGTCCCAATTTTCAAGCGAGGAGACAGAGAGAACCCAGGTCATTACCGCCCAATCTCGCTTTTGGATGTCATTGGAAACATTTTTGGAAGCTTTGCATTGGAAGCATTCCAAACCTGGCTGAAAGAAAAAAACAGTTCCGACCCCTTTCAAACGGGTTTTGTAAAGAATGCAGGGACCTCTCCAAATATTCTCACGATGAGCATAATAAAAGCAAAGTTTGATCAAATAAGCCAACGAGTGCATGTGGCTTTTATTGACCTGGTCGAAGCCTTTGACCAGGTCAATAGACAGCTACTATGGAAAAAGCTGGAACATCTAAATTGCCCCGAGCAAACACTGGCCCCAATCAAAGCACTGCACCGAGATACATCGATAAAGGTACGGCTAAGTCGAGAGGGACTTCTATCAGAAGGTATTAAAGCATCAAGGGGTGTTAAACAGGGCTGTCCCCTTGCGACCGCTCTATACAATGCTTACATGGCGGACTATGCAAAAAGGCAGGACAATGTGAGATGTTTTCCACCAAAGATGGGAGGGGAAGTGGTACCACGTCTTCTCTACGCAGATTATATAATCTTATTAGATCTTACATCGGTGGGGCTACAGAGGCAACTGTCCAACTTGGCAGACTACCTGAACGAAAATAATCTGCAATTGAATACTTCAAAAACTAAGGTTATGACGTGGGAAACCTCTGGCAGAACTAAACAAAAACAGAATTGGTTTGTAGAAATCCAAAAGCTGGAAAGAGTAAATACCTTTAAATACCTGGGAGTGATACTAAGAAACAACTCAAAGGAGAAACCTATGCAGGACATGCTTTGGACCAAAATGAAAGTCTTAACCACACAAACAAAGATCATTGACAAAAAATACGGGAAATTTTCACTAATAGCAGCAATAACGTTTTACAAAGTAAAAGTGGTTCCTGCAATATTATATGGAACAGAGGCCATGCCGGCCCTCCTGGAAAGCCTGTGGATTAAATTGAAGAGTTTTTTCTGGAGGCAAGTGCTTGGACTGTCACAGAGCTCTCCCATGCTACTCATCAGGCGGGAATGATGTCTTTCATCATTAAAAGCGATTAAAGATAGAAACATGCTGATGTTGTATCGGAAGATCATACAGGACAACAAGCCAAAGGCTCTCAATTTAAATGAGAGAGAAATGGAGACGAACAACATTAAACTACTGATTGAGTGGAAAAATCAAACTATCACATTACTGAATGAGATTGATGCCACAACAGACCAGCTGGTAAGAAACCCAGACAGTGTATCTAAAAAACTTCTAGAACTGGATTGGATTATAACCGGCGAAACCGCTAACAGCTATGGTTCAACCAAGTAATTTCCTACAACTGCAAAGAGACTAAATGGGACTAGAAGTTATCTGGAAAAATTTCCGGATAAAACACGCAGCAGAACCTTTTTAAGATTTTGTCTGAACCAGCTTCAAACAAATGAAGTTTTGTTCACAAGAAAACAAACCATAACAAACAAATGCAGATTTTGTAAAAAGGAAGACGAAGTGGAAACAAGCAGACACCTCTTATTAAGATGTGAAGGAACTTGTCAAGCTAGAAAAACATCTTTGGGAAAAATAATGTCTGCTTTTTCAACTTTAACAGAAGGCGATTGGTGGAAAAGCCTGTCAAGCGGCGATGATACTCGCAGTGTGATTGGGGTAACTTTGTTTTTTTAAATTATCGACCTGGAACAAAAAGCCGGATGAAACATGTAGGCCCATAAGATCAAAAGACTAACAAAGAAAAAAGAAGAAAAAATCTTGAGAGCTCGGACGCACATGTCTTTGGGACCTTGAAAATGGTAAAATCCAGGGTGTAAAAGGGAAATAACAATTAAAAAAACATATTTTAGAGATCTTGGAAGACCTAAGGATCAACTCTGATGAACTAAAGAGAAGGTGGTCTTTCTGTTTGATCAATGTAGGGGACAGGCTTTTTATTTTGGAGGGAGGGATTTCTGCCTTTCTTTCTTTTTAGGAACCAACATGGACTAAAGGATTTAAAGTGCCATTTTCTTTTTGTAAACATTGTTAATTCAATTAAAACAAAAAAAAATGCTGTGTGTGTGTGTGTTCTGTCTGTGTGTGTTCTGTCTGTGTGTGTTCTGTCTGTGTGTGTACTTATGCATCTGAAATATGACTGCAAAGCATGTGTGGTTCTTCGAAGGACTCGAAGAAATAACAGGGCACTGCTTTGTGAATATTCCAAATACAACTCAAGAATACAGTCCTAAATATTTGCATTTCTTGTGTTTATTTTACACAAATGTAATGAGAGAAGGATGTAAAGTAAATATGTACCAACAACTTCTGTTCACATGCAATTCTTTACATTTTCATGCAACCAAAAATATCTTGAACTCCTCTTTTGAATGGTCTGTATAAATGAATGCACTCCATCTGTGCTATCACAAAGAGGTTCTCTTCACACTATGGTGGTGGTTGGATCTCTTCGACACATTCCTAAGACAAATACGACAGTGAGTCCATGTGCAAGAGTTTTCCTTAATGTGAAACAAGGCGGTATTGGGAATGGCGCTCCTGACGCTGCTGCGCGTTTCGGGAATGAAACTCCCCCTTCTTCAGGTAGTCACATTCCGTCTTCCTAATAAATAATACTTTCCATCAGTGATTTGAGTAGACTGATAGGTACTCAGAGCTAAACATATAGTGTCAGGCTTACGGAGGTTCACTAAACCTATAGGAATAGTGAACACTTGTGGTGGCCACTGGTATTTTTTTAAACTGTCAAAAAAATGAAGAAACACTGATGTTTTGCAAAAATAAAATGTGTAGGAACTACAAGTCATGTTTACACTAACCATAATTAGTGATACCAAAATCACTTACTCGGTAATGTAGAGCTACAATGTCTGTCAGCGCTGCAAAGGTGTGGTTGTGCCTAACCCTGCAAAAGAAACCATGGGGGTCATTACGACCCTGGTTGTAGGGGGTTAATGGGGCCAGTAGAGCTGCCGGCCCTGTTAACCCCCTACAGCCTCATTACGAGGGCTCCTTGCGGGACCCGCTAAGGAAGCCAGGTTTTACCAGGCATCCTTAGCGGGTCCCGCGAGCAGACTAGGATGCAAACAACGGACCCATTGCACCCTCCCCATTCCCATTGAGCCCTATGGGAATGGGAATGTACTGGGTCTGGTTTGCTGGAATGGGGAAATACCGGGCCCTCCAAGGTCGGAATGGCCCGGTATTTCCCCATTCCAGGAACCCGGACCCGGTATCCGGAATGGGGGTAGCCGTGCCACAAATAGCGGCATGGCTACCTCCAAGGTCGTAATGACCTCCCATATATTAGGGTGGCCAGACGTCCCGGTTTTGCCGGGACTGTCCCAGTATTTGGTGCTCTGTCCCCCTTTCTCAAGATTATGTTCCCATTGGAAACTGCAGTGGTCCCAGTCTTTGGTAGTAGGCCTTCATAGCTGGCAGGCACAAATACACAATCTCACACAGAAGAAATGCTGCATTTTACGAATTAAGAAGTGGTAGTTTATGATAAATTAATTTTAATACGTGTTCATTGCACCACTAACACTAAACCTCCTTCTCCTCCAACCGCTACTGAAGTCTAGTGCCTTTGACAGCCATTGTCAAGAGTTAGTCCTATTTGTTTGTTAGTTGTCCTGCCTCCGTTTTTAAGTTTTAAATCTGGCCACCCTACCATATATGTGGCTTTAAGTCACAGTGCATACTTTTAAGATTGCTCTGCGTGTGGGCTTTAGAAAAAAAAAAAAACACTTACTGTGAAACTCGGCCGTTATCGGTGCATCAGATAAAGTCCTGTAAAGAAACACAAGGGATGTCTTGGAATATGTATTCTAGATATTTTTGAGAAATGAGCAACAGTTCTGGTCCATAAGCATGTACTTACATTCGAACTCACTAAATGCTGAGTGCGGGACGGTGCACAGTTCCTCCTATTTTGGTTATGACATGTTTTATGCTCTGAGAAATCGCTACTGCAGGAGCGTCACAGCACTGCAACTTGTGCAAGACACTGAAAGGCACAGAAAACAGGGTTCCATGTAATAATGTCCCCTCAAAAATATCGCCATACAAAATAATTGCCGAAAAATTGAGGTTTTTTGTGGGGACATTATTACATGGAACATGCGGGGGACACCCCTGCAACCTCCAAAACCTTTTTTATTTTTCATGGGGAGCGGGGGACACCCCGAATACCCCGTTGCCCCTGCCCCTATATTCATGGTCACCTATATAATGTCACCACAACCTTTTCCCATTGACATTATATATGGTAACCATATATATATAGGGATATTATTACCTGATATCGAGAACAGTCTCTTAAGCTGCCACCGTGCCCGCATGCGGGAGTGGGCCTCTCGACATGTTGGAACTATGCCGAATGCAAGAGGGCAGTGAATGCAATCAGAATCAGTGCCATGGACAGAGCATCAGATTCAGCGCATGCCCACTGAGCAGGGTGGCTATAGAGCGTGTGAGTGCAACGGAAAGTGGGCCTCCAGAAAATCAGGACACATGCGGGGAAGCGAGTGCTCTGTGCTCTCTTTCACTCTCTGTATGCTTCACCCCCCTTCGTCTCTCTCTCACTTTCTCTTTTTCTCTTTCTCTCTCTCTCCCCCTCTCCCTCTCTCTATGTGCTCATTCTCTTTCTGTATATGTTTTCTCTCTTTCTCTGTGTCTCTCTCTCTTTATCCGTCTCTCTAGCTTTCCTCTCTCTCTCTCGCTCTCTCTCTCTCTATGTCTCTCTCCTCTCTCTATTTCTCACTCTCTCTCTGTTTATCTCCCTCTCTCTCTGTGCCCTCTTCCTGTATACTTTCTTTCTTTGTCGCTTTCTCTGTGTGTCTCTCTTTGTATCCATCTCTCTAGCCCTCCTCTCTCCCTCTCTTCTTCTCTCTCTCTCTCTTTCTATCTCCCTCTCTCTCTGTGCTCTCTTCCTATATACTTTCTGTCTTTGTTGCTTTTTCTCGGTGTCTCTCTTTGTATCCCTCTCTCTAACCCATGCTCCTCTCTCTCTCCTCTCTCTCTTTCTCTCGCCCCCTCTCTCTACTTCTCTCTCTCTTTCTCCCCCCTCTCTCTCTCTCCATCTCCCTCTCTCCTTCTCTCTATCTCTCTTTCTCCCTCTCCCTCGCTGCCTCTCCCTCTCTCTCTTTCTACCCCCCTCTCTCTCTCTCTCTCTCTCTCTACCCCTCTCTCTCTCTAACCCTCTCTCTCTCTCCCTTTCTCTCTTTCTCCCCCTCTCTTTCTACCCCCTCTCTCTCTCTCTACCCCTCTCTCTCTCTCCCTCTCTCTCTCTCCCTCTCTCTCTTTCTCTCCCTCTCTTTCTACCCCCCCTCTCTCTCTATCTCCCTCTCTCCTTCTGTCTCTCTCTTTGTGGGTGAGATTGCATTGCCAGGTGCATGTGTGACAGAGCACCCCAAGCATTGCTGACATTAGCTCAACTAGAGAAGAAGGACACACCAATATCTTGACCATGTGTCTGTGTTTTAATGGTTAAACGTAGAATGAAAGCAGGAGCGACAGAGGCTTCCCCGAGGTGGGCACTAACCTGTTTGGAGGCATATATTGTGATTACACGTGCCCTGCAGGATTGTCACCCTCACAGCAGGGGGTGCTTGGGCTCTAACAGACCTTCAAAGTGTGCACGGGAATTGACTAAGGGGCCTACAATGGTTTTAATTATTTTCTATTAATTGCACTAATTGTTAGTGTGTGTGCGCAATATATTAAATGGCCGGTCCTACAGCACAACCAGCCAATAGACAGCACACACCATTAAACATAGTGCTCCCGGAAGGGACCGTTCATTGGTTTTAGGCCGGGTGTGTCCATTCCACGGAGGGAGGATATTTTGGGAAACAGAATGCTGTGTATTGCCAACAAAGTAAGTGGTAAAGGAATAATAACAATAATACTTTGCCGGAATATTTAGTTTCTTTTAACAGAAAGCTGTTGATATTTTCAATGAGTAAGGAAGTCACTCGATACACTGCCTCACGGTGTGGCTCCCCCTTACCCCCCCCGGAATATACATATACTTTGCTGTACAATATACATGCAATCTCCCATTTCCCTCGCAGAATGGGCACTTTTAGGCTGCCTGAGAACTAGGGACAGGGCATAGAGACATGTTGACCTGTAGGTGCGTTCCCCTTTTCTTAATCCAGCAAAGGCCATACCCCTCAATGACATGTCCCAAAACATGAAGCCTGGTTTCTGTACACGTTCAATGTCGTGCAGACCTGCACCTGTCTCGACCGAGTCCTCTTTCAAGGCGATCGGCCAGTTCGGAAGCTGTGATGCTTTCCACAGACAGGCCTGCCCACCTCCGGTGGAGAGGGCATCCTGGCAGTTCCACTCTTCGGGTATCCTGTACAATGACCCTGTTAAATCTCCCTGTATCTTCTAGGGGTCCCCTTAAAGGCTTGCGTTCCGGTACTAGAGTCGTGCTGCCACTATGAGTCCCACTCGCTAGGACGCACGGCTGTGCTCTCCGTGACGCAGTGGGTGATTAACAGTTCTTTCAGTTAGAAATGATTAGACATTTTATGTCATGCCCTCCTTTAATCCATTTCCCTCATTTAATCCAATTTCATGCGTGTGCGTGCGTGTTCTGCGCCTTTCACAATGCGACGTGCCAAGCCTGCGCACGGGAGGTGTTCCAATTCAATTGCATATGGAGATATTAAGACTTAAGTATCGGATGTTCTAAGGTCAACTTTACCCGTTTTTTTCTCCCATCACTCAGTTACCTAAGAAAATGAGTTTGAGGGCTGCATAAGATTTGGTTGTTGCCTCAGATCCCGGATCTGCAGCACTCCCAGCCTTCTGAGGACGACGATATCTGATGCGTGCACTCATACCCTGCACACACACTGACCCTGCTATTTGGAGACACCTTTGTCCAAGCTACATTGGTGCTCCCGGCCTTCAGGGGTGAAGGACAGTGTAACCTGGGAGATCAGTAGGTTTCATGTGCTCCGCCTTCTGGCCCCTACACCCGCTGAGTCACTCGAAACCTTTATCTCACCTTTAAATGATTTAATGTTCTGGCTCCACAATATCTTATAGAATATACTGTGGGTACATCCCACCTTTTCTGATATCGTAAGGGGAAGAGACAATATAACCTAAAACAACAAACAAAAAAGGATGCCGGCCACTCCTCCCATGTCCACGGTTTTTTTTTACAACCTTTCGCTATTCTCTGTGCTGTGGTTATGAAGATTGACTGCACCTCTGCCTGGAATCTGTTCAAAAACTGTTTAATATGTCATACATTTCTTTATTCAAACAGTTCATATTACAAAAACACAGCATTGGCGCTTCCCTTTGTCACATTTCATGGACGCCTCACCTAGACAACCAAACACACGTTACACCTTCCCTGTACTTAAGAGAGTTCGTCAGATGACTGTATCCGCAGACTAACTTCCACTCTAGGAGCTATTATTCAGTAATCGATGCTGTACAGAGAGGTGGCATTTGGTCAGACTGACCCCATAGATACACGAGTCATCTGTCCTTTTGGTTTAATTTAGTCATTTTCACAGCGTGCCACCTCTCTGTGCAAAATACATTCCTGAATGGATTAGTGATCTGAATAATCTTCTTAAGTACATGAAAGGTGTAACGTGTCTAGGAAGTGAATTCACCAGAACCTTGTTTTGTTTTGTTGTGGTATGAAAATAAAATAATACAACGTTTTAAAATATGTCTTGAGGCGTCCATGAAATTTGGCAAAGGGACGCACCCATGTTTTCTTTTTGTAACATGAACAGTTTTTTTTTTAATAAAAATGTATGAAATATTAAACAGTTTTTTAACAGTTTTCTGCAGCGGATTGTTTCAACATTTGCACAGATAATAGTTTAAGGTTATTACAAACATGTGGAAAAGGGAGGGGTAGCCTGTATCCTTCTTTTGGCCACAATATCTTATGCAGAAAATGCATCTGCACCCACCACCTGGACGGACTAGATCAGCCAATCAGACACTAATGGCCACTCCGACTTCAGAATGTCAGATCAGAGAGCAGCAAAGACTCCCAGGGACCAGTCTTATGGAATGCCTCTTCGGACTACCCACAAAGGACTGAAAACTCAACTTTTTAACTAAAACTCAGACTCTTCGAGGGATCAAGGGTGCTTACATTGTATTGTCCCGAGAGACACATGAGTATGTGGTGTGTGCTATGAATTCAAAGCACACTCATGCATATCTCAACCTTCCTTTCTGACCTATCTCCTCTGATAACAAACTCGTCTGCTCACCCTTCCCTGCCCCCCTCAACCCTTTGTTGACACACTTATACTCCGATTGCCATTGAACTCCACTTGAATTGCCTTCTGCCCGGCTGCGCCCAGAAACTGTATCCAGCGCTTTGAAGCCATTTGGTGAGGCAGCGCTTGTAAATAAAACACCAAATCAAGAAAAATAAAAAAGCTATAAATATACACAAACATACATACGCAGACACACATCCATATATATATATGTATATATATATATATATATACACACAGAAAAGTGATTACACACTCATACCACTCATACATGTATGCATAAGTACATGTACACATATGTGCACACAGAAGTGTATACATGAGTACATTCATAGGTACATACCATAGTTACAAGCATTGTATTGGATGAATTGTGAAGAGTGAGCAATGTTTTGTATCTAGGCATTGAGGGTTCAGGAGACACAGTGGCTGAACTTTGTGGTTGTCTGACAATGTTTGGCACCACACAATCAGATCAGAGTCCGTCCAACTGAGTGTGAAGCTTGATAAGTACTGTTTCTTGCAGTCAGACAGAAGCTGGTTTATTGTTTGGAAGGATATTAATGTCCTTGAAAGTAGAACATGCGTTGCATGGTGTGCTCTACGTTTAATAAATGTACACAGCACACCCACATGTATCATTAGCATGGACTGATGTGTACGCTGTCCTCACTGGAAGTAATGACTCAGTGTGTAATCAGCCGCCTGCAAGCTCGAGCTTTCCAGATGCTGTGGACCACGACTACCGTGATGCATCATCACTGACTAGGCTGGCTAGGGCGGATGGGAGTTGTAGTCCAAAACATCTGGAACGCCAATGATCGCAGACCTACGATATAAACATTGTTATCCAATGTCAGTATCACGGGCCACCCATGAAAGTTGGCACCACAATGTGCACAGACTAAGCAGTGCAGCAAGTGGTTCTTGCTCTCATCAGCAGCCAGCTAAACGCATTCCGTGAAATGATATGACGTGGTGACATGACGTGGTGACATGACGTGGGGACAGAAGCCGTGGACACAAGGTTCAGTTGCGATTCTTATGCATTAGAAAAACCCAAACCGGGGTTTAAAACTTTCACATTCTTTTGAGTTTTAATTTTAGTCAATTACAAACACCACACTTTACATGGGTTTGGAGTGATTTGGGACCGTTCACCCACGCCAAACTGTCATAATGGTTAGCATAATTTCTAATTTCACCAAAGAAAACGCGTGCAATACTTGTGAACAGTTCCTCCGGGGTAATCTCCCGTGCAAGGATGACTGGTTTGAGGAAGCATCTCATTGCTCCTCGCTCATTGGCTGTGACCTGTACATCACAAGCTTGTGCAAAGAATGCTTTCATTTACTTGTATTTAATTAATTAATTCTTTGTCATTGCTTTCTGAATATAGACGCACAGCCTTGGAAGCTTTTGCTGTCATGAGTATCTCCACAACACCAGTGTTCCAGTGTCATACGTTATGTTATGTTATCTGCACTTATAGAGCGCACGGTCGCCCGAGGGCATCCTGGCACTGAAGAGGAAGACTACGCAGGTAGGGGAAAAAAGCAACAAAGTAGAGAGCAAAAAAAGAACAGTCTTGAGTGCTCTTCTGAAACCAAGATGGTTGGGGATATTCCTCATAACATAAGGGAGGCTATTCCAGAGGTTAGCTACTGCTATGGAAAAAGCCCGGCCACCAACCCTCATACGACAGAATCTTGGGACAACAAGAAGATTCGCAGTAGAGGAGCGTAAATCCCGTTCAGGGAGATAGTGGGAAAATTTAGCCTGCAGGAATTCGGCCCCTTGACCATGGATAGCCTGATGAACTATACACAGGGCCTTGAAATGAACAAGTTGGCTGACCCGGAGCCAGTGAATTTGGCGCAGCACCGGGGACATGTGAACTCCATATGGGGTGCCCGTGGCCAGCCTAGCCGCCAAATTCTGTATGTGCTGTAGCCCCTGTATTAAGTCAATCGGCTGCGACAGGTACAGTGAATTACTATAGTCCAAGCGAGAGAGGACTAGCGATGCGACTACAGGAGGGCGCATGGATACAGGTATCATGGATAGAACCTTCTTCAAGACCCTGGTTTGATAGTGTGCGGCTTGACACACAGCCGCCACTTGGTTAGACATGGAAAGGGAAGCAGAGAGAATGACACCCAGGTTTTTTACTTTGCTTACTGGGCTGGGGAGAGGACCCAGGGAGGTGGGCCAGAAAGCAGTGGTCCAGAGTGAAGGATCAGGGGGCAGCCCACCACCAGTACCTCGGTCTTGTCACCATTGAGCTTAAGCCGGTTCTGATCCATCCAGTTGCCGATGGCACTCAAACAGTCATGGAGACACGACAACACAACAGCTTGATCTTGATCTAACCGGATCAAGATTTGAGTGTCGTCGGCATAAGAGTAACAGTTGAGGCTGTGGGCACAGGTGAGGCAGACCAGCGCCCAGATGTAGATGTTAAATCTTTTAGGGACCACAGTCCAGAGGTTTTTGCTTGAAGTTAAATAACTCACACACAGAAAAAAATGACTGTAATTATATATATTCCTTTTTATAACACGCTCTATACCGAAGAGGTTTCTAAGCCTTTGCTATCTAATCACGGAACTGGATTGGAACCTCTGTTGCTCTGCGACTTCTTGCTATCAAGACAAGTGTGTTACCACTGAGCTATCCCACACGTACTAATTAAATAATAGGCAGTGCCATTTCTGTTGCTTTGTGGAAAGTCCTGCAAGTTGGTTGAAGACATAGTGTAGAGCGAGAGTTCCATGTTTGTGTCCAGGCTTGCGCAATCGTCTGACCTTCCACAACATCTTGAAGCAAGGGACTTGCAGAGCTGTGACCAGCTCCGAGCATCCCAATGATGATATAGGATGAGTTGAGGATGGTTGATGGACCCCCCGCACACTCTCCCGTCAGGCTCTTCTGATTACATAGGAGTCCCCATACCCTCCTCCTCACATTAAAAACAAGTGTCTTTTTGATTGGCTGATCGATTCTTTCCAGCTGGTGATACAGGTAAATGTTCTTTATAAGATATTGTGGAGACCGAACATTGAATTATTTAAAGGTGAGACGAAGGTTTCACGTGACTCAGGGGGTGGAGGGTCCAGAGGCAGAACACATGAAAACTCCTGTGGATGTCCCAGATTACGCTGTGCACTACGTCACCCCTGAACAGCCATGCAGCATGGCCAAGGTGTCTCAGAACAGCAGGGTCAGGCGGGCTGCAGCATAACGAGGTCCAGGTAGCAATGAAACCTTGCTCCTCAATCACACACTGCAGTGTGTTGCTTTTCAGAAGAGACTGCTTGCATACTACCCAAGGTAGATGTGTTGGTAAAATGTGTTGCAAATAATGCCCTGAAAGCATGTTTTCCTAGTAACATTTCTTATATCTAGAGTATTAACTTATGAAACTGGCCCACTCTTATAAAAAAAACGGGCCCATTCTATCCCAAAAAACGGGCATATAGTAAAATCATGGGCTGGCACTTTGGGCATTAACCTACTGCCCTGTGAGCCAGTTTAGGCCTGGTCACACCAGCATTCACACCCCATCCACTTCTCCTTCCGTTGTCCTTGAACTTCAGCTTTGCTTGTGCCTTCAGCCTATGTCTTGCTTGTACCTTAGACGTTGGCTTTGCCTGTGCTTTGAACCATGCTTGTTTGTGCCTTGGGCTTTGACCTGGTTTGTGCCCTGGACCCCGGTCTTGCTTGTATGTTGGATCTTGTCATTGCTTACGCCTTGGACAGTGACCTTGTGTGTACCTTAGACATTGGCCTTGCTTGTGCCTTGCACTGCGGCCTTGCTTGTGCCATGGACTGAGGCCTTGTTTATGCCTTGGGCTGTGGCCTTGCTTGTACCTTGAAAATTGGTCTTGCTTGTACCTTGGACTTTGGCCCTGCTTATGCCTTGGTCTTCTACCTTGATTTTGTCTTGAACTGAGGCCTTGTTTGTGCATTGGACTGTGTCCTTGCTTGTGCCTTGGACATTGTCCTTGCTTGTTCCTTGCACTGTGTCCTTGCTTGTGCCTTGAACTCGGGCCTTGTTTGTGCCTTGGACTGCGGCCCTGCTTGTACCTTGGAATTTGGCCTTGCTTACGCCTTGGTCTGAAGCCTTGCATTTGCCTTGGTCTGTGGCCTTGTTTGTGCCTTGGACTGTGCCGTTGCTTGTCCCTTGGACTGTGGCCCTGTTTGTACCCTGGAGATTGGCCTTGCTTGTGCCTTGGACATTGGCCGTGCTTGTTCCTTGGACTGTGGCCATGCTTGGAGTCTAATGTACATGTTTTCTTGGTGATGGCTCTTTTGCTGGTTTCACTAGCTGGTTCAGAAAGTGCTGAGCGCACTACTACTGTACACCGGGGCAATGCAATGAGGGATCACAACCGCAGTTCTTAGGGTTATCATAAACAATGAACACAGAGCCATCACAGCGAGAGAATACATATAATATGCAAGTTGCCTATTACACTGGCTGTCATCCCAACAGGAGCACCCCTAATTTGGCTCAATATCCTGCCTCCGAAACCCGTGTTAGATGTTTCTCTGCCATGGCTGCCTTCTATGATCCTCGGCACGTTTCTCTGGGAAGAGCTCCAGCTACACAGCAGTGCTGTGCACGTGCCATGGGGTTGTGCTGCAGTCCAATGCTGATCCTTTAGAGTGAACTAACTAGTGCAGTTAGCATTCCATATGGCAGTTGTCTTGGGTTATTATGTCAGAGCTCAGGGTAAGGCACGATTCTCGTGGCAATGCTGGGGTTTGACACATTTCGCTACAGTATCTCTACGGCAGTGCTGTGCAAGTCGACCACGTGTGCAGGGCTCCTTTCTGAATTGCGTGGGACTGGCAGGACAGTGCATTTCTGATCTGCTAGTTCTTTGCTTGACACACTGCAGTGTTATTTCCCAAGGCTATGAATGGAAGCTGCCACTGTATAGCCCAACACTCCGTTAGTAATGCTGCACTAGGCCACCCTCCATGCAGTGCTCTGTGGGAGGTGCTGTGCCTTCAAGGCAGAGGCGTTGCTACAGGGGGGCGAAAGGGGCTATAGCCCCGGGTCTTTTGGTTGTAGCCCCAGATAGAAGCTCAGGTGCTACAACCAAAATGCGAGCTAGCCCCCTGTCCCGCCAGTCCCGACATTAGCTTAGCCCCTGATCCTAGCAACACCCCTGATTCAAGGGTTCGCAGTACAGTGGATTATGGGCGATGCAGTCCAGCTGTCGCACTGCAACAAAGTTCTCTGTGAAATACGAATAGTCGTGAGCCAGTCTACAAACAGTGAATAGTAACAGAATGAGCAGCTGAAGGTTTATAATTTAAACTCAAAACATGTGTGTCACATTACACAAAGTGTGTACCGGTGCAAGTATAATGGTACATTGTTTGACTGTTAGGGCAAACGCAACCCTAGATCAGTAAACACATTCCTAAAATGCAGGTTTACAGGCTGCTGACAATGTTGCCTCTGTGCAAACATTGCCCTAGTGAAAAAAAATGCACAGGACAAATACTAATTGTGCTCCCCTCCTAGGTCCATGTTTGTCCTAGTGATAATTGCACGTGCATCGGGGCACATCGCCTGTAATACGGCCTTAGAAGTTTATTTTGTATTAGGACACATATGCCCCTGGTCTAAAATTAACTGAAATCATACATGTTTGCATGAGGCGAAAGTCTGCCCTTCTGCTAATACTGTTTGCACTTGCGCAGGTGCAACGTTTCTGTAATGTGGCCCGGGAGTGATTGCTTGGAGATAAAACGAGCTCTACCTGCCATGTTTGATATTTTGCCTGTGCATGCAGTCTTTCCGATCCGGTTTGTACCGGGTAGAGGTTGTTTTCTTCGCTAGGGCCCAATCTTGCACTGATTGCAATCAGCGAACGATTGAAATGCAAACCGAAGTGTTGACGCTGCGCGGGGCAGGAAGGTTTGCCAGGCGGTGCCTCCCGCGTCTGAGGCTGGTACCCCAGGCTCTGTTCACAGAGATGTACTGGGTGCAGTGGTTTAAATGGGCCGGCTCTATCGGCTCTGAGTACCTGCACTTCTTATTTTTGGCCGTAATGAAGGCTGGGGCTTCTCCAAGCTGGAGGAGAGTACCGGTACCCATGGCCACCATCGCTCACTCTTTCTCAAAGTGCTGGAAAGCACAGCTGCTCTCCCTGAAGTCTCGCTCTCTGTCAATAAAACATTCCAATCAGGACAATTCGAGGTGGCTAGCCGAGGCACAGGGGTGTCTGAAATAGGAGTATTAAGAGGTGGGAATGGGGGGAGAGGTAATACATGGGAGGGGATCGAATCAGATCCTTGCTCCCTGGAATGACCATGGAGCAAGGAGCTGATACTACAGAGGCACTGCGCCGTTAAGAACCACTATTTAGTGCAAACAACAACCATTGGCAATCCGCCACAGAACAAGTCACATTTGCCTTGATAAAGACCCACATTGTTCGAAACACGTGTCAGCACCCACAGTGAAAATAAAGACCCAATGGCATGACCCCACAATGAGTGGACTAGATCTCTTACCAAATTGTGATGCAAAACAACATAGGAATTCTCCTAGGAACCTGCTACTTGTGTACAATAGCGCCAAGATCGTAGGAATCTGACATTCACCCACTTATTCCTTGGTTGAGTCACATGGGCACTGCCCAACGGATTCCTGCAGCCGGCTGCTTTAACATCACACATATAGAAGGACGAGTTTGGGGCAGTAGCTACATGTTCCTGGTGCTCTCACCTTTTGCCTAAATCCACCCTGTTCAGGAATGCAGAGGACAGACAGTTTCAAAGGAGGGAAAGGGATGCACTCTGGATACTGACAGGAGGGGAGTCAGTAGGGTTAACCCCATTGTACCTCTTGCTGTAGTACTTCTTGGTGCTCGACAGCATCCAGTTGGCTTCAGGGCACCTTTCAGGCTTCTGCAACAGAGATCGAGATGGGAGTTAGTGACGGGTATCAGGCGACAAGACTGTTTGTTGAGTGAAGCTTGGTGAACGGCTGCAGGATGGCACTCACCGTGACTTAGGGTCAGGAATTGTTGTCTCAGTGCTGATCAGTGGTTATGAAGCACTGGTTGAGACATCTCGGGTTCATTGATCTACTGCGGCTTGATGGCGGTAGCTCGATGCTTGTCGGCGGTTAGCATTGCAGGCGGTTGTGGATCAAGGAACTCGACTGGCTCGAGAATGTCCTTCAAGGTGGACGGCAGCAGGTGCTTGTCGTTGCATTTCTCCCCATCTCTGTATGTGTGAGGTCATAACCAGGGTGCTTTGCAACAAGAATATGTTATGTTATGTTATGTTATGTTACGAGAATTTCTAAAGCGCCTGGTCGCCCGAAAGCATCATGGCGCTGGAGAGGGAGAATAATAAGCAGAAACCAATGCACACAGTGCTCAAAAGAAATATGTTTTACCACCCTTCTGAAGGCCAAGTGATCAGACATTTTTTTATCGCAATCATCAGCTTATTCCATAGCTGAACCGATGCTACAAAAAAGGCTCGGCTGCCAATGCGGGCACACCGGAAGGACGGCACACAAAGCAGATCAGCCGATGCAGAGCGAAGGCAGTGCTTAAGGGAATAGCGGGTAAACTTCAGGTGAATGTTTTCCACTCCCTAGTCATGCAGCTCCGGGTGGACGATACAGAGCACCTTAAATCCAAAGTGCTGGGCCACCGGCAGCCATTGCAAAGCCTGTAGAAGCGGAGAGATGTGAGCCCCCTAGGGGGACCCTGTAGCCACATGTGCAGCAAGATTCTGTAAGCATTGAAGTCGTTGGACTAACCCTTTTGGCTGTGCCAAATTGAGGGAATTGCAATAGTCCAACCGACTCAACATCATAGCTGCCACAACCGGTGGGTGAAGAGAAACTGCCAGCATAGGGAGCACTTTCTTTATTACTTTAAGCTGGAAATTACCAGTTTGACAGACTGTCGCTACTTAGGCGTCCATTGACAGGGACACAGATAGAACCACACTTACATTTTTCACCTTCACCACTGGAACGGCCAGTGGGTCAAGAGGAACAGGCCAACAGGCAGACACCCAAAGTGAAGGATCAGGGGGGGACCCTACCACCAGTACCTCAGTCTTGTCTCCATTCATCTTTAGCCAATTGTGCTTCATCCACTCCCCCACGGCTGCCAGGCACCACTGCAGGCACAACAACACCAACTCCCGATCAAGATCTAACCAGATCAGGATCTGGGTGTCGTCGGCATAAGAGTACCACCTGATGGCGAAGGAGCGAATTAGACACACAAGTGACCAGATGTAAATATTAAAGAGAATTGGAGACTAGGAGGAGCCTTGCAGAACCCCACAGACAAGGTGGCAGGGAACAGACAGAAAGGGTTGAAGAGAGAGAGTCTGGGTACGGTCAGCCAAGTACGACGAAAACCAGGCCATCACTTTCCCAGATATACCCAACCGGGCCATACGGGACAGCAGGGTGGGGTGGACCACAGGGTCAAACACCACTGATAGATTTAATAATATCAGTGCCCCCACACCCATGCATCCACCAGCCTGGCCATGTCGTCTTGGACCAAGACCAGAACACTTTCTGTGCCCCTGTCAGGCTGTAAGTCTCACTGGGCAGAATGGAGTAGCTGAGAGGAATCAAGAAATGTAGAAAGTAGGGTTGTCACCAAAGACTCCGAAAGCTTAGTGAGCAATGGCAGAAGAGAGAAAGGATGGAAATTAGCTAGAATAGAAGAGTCCAGTGAAGGCTTCTTCAGAAGCGGGCTAACCGTTGCAGCCTTGAGTTCTGGTGGGACCCAACCTGTCTGGCACACGTTGTTATTCACCACCGTGATCTCACTCAGGAGGTCAGGGGAGATCTTCTTCATCCTTGCCAATGGGACGCATCAGACGGAGAAGGCGACTTGATCTTCTGGATGGCGATAGATATCATTTCCTCAGAAAAAAGAGGGAAGGAAGACCACTCTTCAGAGCATGCAGGCTCACTTGATTTAGACAGTTTAATCTCCCTAGTAGAGATGTTAGCCGCCGTTATAATATTTGCTCGAATATTCTAATCTTGAGATAAAAAAAACTGTGACAGCGAGTCGCACAGTTCCTGAGTAGGTATAACATTAGGAACAGATTTTGTTGAAGACGAGAGAGATTTAACCGCTAAAAAAAGAACTTTGGGCTGGCACAATGAGCACTGAATTTTCTTAGCCAAATATGCTTTCTTAGCAGTTACAATAGCAAATGATTAGGCTGCCAAGCACATCTTATATTGTGCTCTAAGCAAAGGATTATAGGTCCCATGACATTTTCGTTCAGTCTGCCTCAATTTGAGCCGAGCGTCGTTCAACAAGTAAGGGGGTCCTACATGAACAAGGGGTTAGTCCAGAACCAATATGGCTTAACCCTCTCTAAAGAGAAAGAGCTCTGGGCTCACTCCACTATGATACTATGTCACACCCATTCTCAAAATCTCTGGTTAATGGTTTGCCCTATGCAGTTCCTTTTTAAATCGGCAGATCTCCCTTGAAGATGCCAAGAGACCAGACTCTCTGGCTTCTGCAAACTACATTCTTGTATCTTATGAATGGGGACCGCCTAGCGAAGGTGGTCTACTGCAGCATTAGACTCAGACATGCCAGTTCACTGTCATTGATACTAAGGGCAGGAGCTGGCTTCAGGTTGACACAGTTACATAGGAAAGGTTTGTTGGGTTTCCTGTCTCCTTTGTTATTGTGTGCAGCCAGGCCCCATGGGGGCCTATTTGAAGTACCCTCTATTGGTATGTTAATCACTGCCACCAGTTGCAGGGCTAACAAAAGAGAAGGGTGGTTCCATGGGCAGTTGCCAGTTTTTCTGGCTGGAGGAAGCTTCCCCCCCTCATTGGGATGACATTGTGCTCTGCTTTGCTGTCATATTTCAACTAAATATGACAGGGGCAGGCTGTGCCAGTAGAGTGTTTACATGCAAGAGTACACAGAGCCAGAGTACACAGGTCTATGCATTTGTCATGGTGTGAGCTTAGGAAAATGTGTGTGGTTTAGCCCCACATATTTTCCTGCGGCAGGTCTACCATCATCCATTTACTTAAACATTTCAAAAAAAGCCCCGGCGAGGCCACGCCCACCATGCAGATGGTCATGTTCCTCACTGGCCGGGAAGGGAAATGAATTGGCAAACTTTCACGGTATGGGATGAATCTGATAGCGTTCTGGAGAGAGGGCCGCTGGTTATGATGTGATCCAATGGTGAGACTTGTGAGGCACACTGGGCAGGGGAGTGAAACTGATAGTGATAATGGGCCTTTTTTCATGCACGTGTAGCCAATTGTGGGGTTGGATTTCATGTGGAATTGCTCATCAGATAGCAATATGGGGGAGGGGACTAGATAGGGTACTGACTCCACTAGGGAGGGTGAACTGGGTGTGGGAGTACATCCAATGGAGGTGCACTTTATATGGGGTGCAACAGATGGTGAGAATGGTGAGGATAGAGTGGGAGTGGGTCAGATAGTGAAAATGTTGAGGGTGGTCTGGGTGTGGTTTTGGGTCAGAAGGGTAGAATGGTGAGGGTAGATTGGGTGTGGATCAGATGGTGAGAATGTTGAGGGTAGACTGGGTCTGGGTTTGGGTCAGAAGGGTAGAATGGTGAGGGTAGACTGGGTTTGGGTGTGGGTCAGATGGTAAGAATGTTGAGGGTAGACTGGGTTTGGGTGTGGGTCAGATGGTGAGAATGCTGAGGGTAGACTGGGTTTGCGTGTTGGTCTGATGGTAAGAATGTTGAGGGTAGACTGGGTGTGGGTGTGGGTCAGATGGTAAGAATGTTGAGGGTAGACTGGGTTTGGGTGTGGGTCAGATGGTGAGAATGGTGAGGGTAGACTGGGTTTGGGTGTGGGTCAGATGGTGGGAATAGTAAGGGTAGACTGGGTTTGTGTGTTGGGCTGATGGTAAGAATGTTGAGGGTAGACTGGGTGTGGGTCAGATGGTAAGAATGTTGAGGGTAGACTGGGTGTGGGTCAGATGGTAAGAATGTTGAGGGTAGACTGGGTTTGGGTGTGGGTCAGATGGTGAGAATGGTGAGGGTAGACTGGGTTTGGGTGTGGGTCAGATGGTGAGAATGCTGAGGGTAGACTGGGTGTGGATGTGGGTCAGATGGTAAGAATGTTGAGGGTAGACTGGGTTTGGGTGTGGGTCAGATGGTGAGAATGGTGAGGGTAGACTGGGTTTGTGTGTTGGGCTGATGGTAAGAATGCTGAGGGTAGACTGGGTGTGGATGTGGGTCAGATGGTAAGAATGTTGAGGGTAGACTGGGTTTGGGTGTGGGTCAGATGGTAAGAATGTTGAGGGTAGGCTGGGTTTGGGTGTGGGTCAGATGGTGAGAATGGTGAGGGTAGACTGGGTTTGTGTGTTGGGCTGATGGTAAGAATGCTGAGGGTAGACTGGGTGTGGATGTGGGTCAGATGGTAAGAATGTTGAGGGTAGACTGGGTTTGGGTGTGGGTCAGATGGTGAGAATGGTGAGGGTAGACTGGGTTTGGGTGTGGGTCAGATGGTGGGAATTGTGAGGGTAGACTGGCTGTGGATGTGGGTCAGATGGTGAGAATGGTGAGGGTAGACTGGGTTTGTGTGTTGGGCTGATGGTAAGAATGTTGAGGGTAGACTGGGTGTGGGTCAGATGGTAAGAATGTTGAGGGTAGGCTGGGTTTGGGTGTGGGTCAGATGGTGAGAATGGTGAGGGTAGACTGGGTTTGGGTGTGGGTCAGATGGTGGGAATAGTGAGGGTAGACTGGGTTTGGGTGTGGGTCAGATGGTGAGAATGGTAAGGGTAGACTGGGTGTGGGTCAGATGGTAAGAATGTTGAGGGTAGACTGGGTGTGGGTCAGATGGTAAGAATGTTGAGGGTAGACTGGGTGTGGGTCAGATGGTAAGAATGTTGAGGGTAGACTGGGTGTGGATGTGGGTCAGATGGTGGGAATAGTGAGGGTAGACTGGCTGTGGATGTGGGTCAGATGGTGAGAATAGTGAGGGTAGACTGGGTTTGGGTGTGGGTCAGATGGTGAGAATGGTGAGGGCAGACTGGGTTTGGGTGTGGGTCAGATGGTGAGAATGTTGAGGGTAGACTGGGTGTGGATGTGGGTCAGATGGTAAGAATGTTGAGGGTAGACTGGGTTTGGGTGTGGGTCAGATGGTGAGAATGGTGAGGGTAGACTGGGTTTGTGTGTTGGGCTGATGGTAAGAATGCTGAGGGTAGACTGGGTGTGGATGTGGGTCAGATGGTAAGAATGTTGAGGGTAGACTGGGTTTGGGTGTGGGTCAGATGGTAAGAATGTTGAGGGTAGGCTGGGTTTGGGTGTGGGTCAGATGGTGAGAATGGTGAGGGTAGACTGGGTTTGTGTGTTGGGCTGATGGTAAGAATGCTGAGGGTAGACTGGGTGTGGATGTGGGTCAGATGGTAAGAATGTTGAGGGTAGACTGGGTTTGGGTGTGGGTCAGATGGTGAGAATGGTGAGGGTAGACTGGGTTTGGGTGTGGGTCAGATGGTGGGAATTGTGAGGGTAGACTGGCTGTGGATGTGGGTCAGATGGTGAGAATGGTGAGGGTAGACTGGGTTTGTGTGTTGGGCTGATGGTAAGAATGTTGAGGGTAGACTGGGTGTGGGTCAGATGGTAAGAATGTTGAGGGTAGGCTGGGTTTGGGTGTGGGTCAGATGGTGAGAATGGTGAGGGTAGACTGGGTTTGGGTGTGGGTCAGATGGTGGGAATAGTGAGGGTAGACTGGGTTTGGGTGTGGGTCAGATGGTGAGAATGGTGAGGGTAGACTGGGTGTGGGTCAGATGGTAAGAATGTTGAGGGTAGACTGGGTGTGGGTCAGATGGTAAGAATGTTGAGGGTAGACTGGGTGTGGGTCAGATGGTAAGAATGTTGAGGGTAGACTGGGTGTGGATGTGGGTCAGATGGTGGGAATAGTGAGGGTAGACTGGCTGTGGATGTGGGTCAGATGGTGAGAATAGTGAGGGTAGACTGGGTTTGGGTGTGGGTCAGATGGTGAGAATAGTGAGGGTAGACTGGGTGTGGATGTGGGTCAGATGGTAAGAATGTTGAGGGTAGACTGGGTGTGGATGTGGGTCAGATGGTAAGAATGCTGAGGGTAGACTGGGTGTGGATGTGGGTCAGATGGTAAGAATGTTGAGGGTAGACTGGGTGTGGATGTGGGTCAGATGGTGGGAATAGTGAGGGTAGACTGGCTGTGGATGTGGGTCAGATGGTAAGAATGTTGAGGGTAGACTGGGTGTGGATGTGGGTCAGATGGTGGGAATAGTGAGGGTAGACTGGGTTTGGGTGTGGGTCAGATGGTGGGAATAGTGAGGGTAGACTGGGTTTGGGTGTGGGTCAGATGGTAAGAATGCTGAGGGTAGACTGGGTGTGGATGTGGGTCAGATGGTAAGAATGTTGAGGGTAGACTGGGTGTGGATGTGGGTCAGATGGTGGGAATAGTGAGGGTAGACTGGCTGTGGATGTGGGTCAGATGGTAAGAATGTTGAGGGTAGACTGGGTGTGGATGTGGGTCAGATGGTGGGAATAGTGAGGGTAGACTGGGTTTGGGTGTGGGTCAGATGGTGGGAATAGTGAGGGTAGACTGGGTTTGGGTGTGGGTCAGATGGTGGGAATAGTGAGGGTAGACTGGGTTTGGGTGTGGGTCAGATGGTAAGAATGTTGAGGGTAGACTGGGTGTGGATGTGAGTCAGATGGTGGGAATAGTGAGGGTAGACTGGGTTTGGGTGTGGGTCAGATGGTGGGAATAGTGAGGGTAGACTGGGTTTGGGTGTGGGTCAGATGGTGGGAATAGTGAGGGTAGACTGGGTGTGGATGTGGGTCAGATGGTGAGAATGTTGAGGGTAGACTTGACGAGGGTGTGGGTCAGATGATTTAATTTGCACTCACTTGTAGCATTTTGTGAATTATTCACGAAGGCCTGATGCACTGATCTCTAGGGAACAGGCATTAACCGTACAGCACACTGTGATGCCGATTGGTAAAGAATGGTGTCAGAGGTTACGGATCACTGGCGCCACATGGCACCAGAATGTGTCAGAAGGAAGATGCATTTCATGCTTGCATACAGGACATGGGATTGTGTCAGAGGGTGCATTGCATGCTGTGCAGAAGGGCATGGGACTGTGTGAGGCACATTTCATGATGAGCAGCAAGGCATGGGACTATGTGCGATGGTGCATTTCATGTAGAGCCAGAGGGCACAGGATTGTGACAGGCATGTGTTGTGTCTGGAGGTGCATTTCATGTAGAGAAACAGGTTATGGTATTATGTCAGAAGGTCATGAGATTGTGTCATAGCATGCATGTGAAGCTGAGCAGCAAGGCATGGGGCTTTGTCACGCACCTGTCATGGTACTCAGCAGGTCATGAGACTGTGTCAAAGGGTGTATTTCATTTTTAGAATCCATGCATGGGATTTTGTCAGAAGGTGCATTGAGTGATGAGCAGCAGGTCATGGGATTGTGTCAGAATGCACCTCTGACACTGATGAGCAGGGGACTGGTTTGTGAGGGAAGTTGCACTTGAGGCTGATCAGCAGGGCGTGGGATTGTGGCAGAAGATGCATTTCATAGTGATCAGCTGCAGATGGGATTGTGTTAGAAGGTGCATTTCATAGTGACCAGTTGCACATGGAAGTGTGTCAGAAGTGACAGCTGACAGTGCGCAGGAGCGCTTACAAACGTTTCAGAAGGTTCATGTCACATGCACTGACTTGAAGTGTGTGACCTCCGAATGGTTTGATTGAGAGGGGCCATTGCACTCTGTCCGGAAGTACTGTTGTCACTTTGTAGTGGGAACCAGAAAGCTGATTTCTGCAAAGGGGCGGCTACCACATGTGTCAACATGCCAGCCCTTTGATGGGGTGTGCAGCAGAGATTGCATTGGCACAGCCCTTGCATGATCAGGAGTGAGCCGTGGCATTGCAATGGACATGGAATGGTTTGGATCGGGCAGTTGGCACTGGCACAGCTCTTGCATTGATCACATGTACTATACAGCTGCCATCGACAAAGCCCTGGAAGGGATGTAATGGCACAGCTGTCACTGACAGAGTCCTGTGTCCTGTAACAGACCAGAAGATGCACCTGGCATTGGCACAGTCCAGGTATGGATCAGATGGTGCAGCTGGCTTTGATATGGCCATGGATTGGCTCAGGGGGAGCACAGCTGCAGAATGGATGAGGCGGTGCAGCTGACAATGACGCAGCCCTGAAATGGACCGGATGGTGCCATTGGCATTGACACCGCCATGCTATGGATCATGAAGCACAGATGGCATTGACATAGCCCTAGTATGGATTGGTGGGCACAGGTGGTATTGGCCCATGTAATAGCTCAGATTGTACTATCTGAGGATTGAAGGGAGGTGGGGGATAGTACCTGGCGAGAGAAAGGCATAAAGGGAAACATAAGGAAGAGGGCCATGCAGACACCAAAGGCTGGGGTCCGAGTGTGAGCCAGCAAAAAAGGCACTGCACAGAACAAGGGGGAGCTAATGCAAATCAAACACTCACACACACACATTTAGTTCCCACTTGGGGTGTGCACAGATTGGTTTCAGGGTTCTGTAAGGAAGGCATGGTATCAAACTGTGACAACAGGTACAAGTGATCACAGTTGAATTCTGGAGCAAGAGTGACGCCCAGAGGCTACTGGTGCATTCAGAGCGATTCCTTGAAGTTTGAGCTGGCGGTTCGTGCCCACAGTCTCGGGCCTCACTGGCCCTCTCCAGGGCATTGGGTAAAGCTGTAGGGATGGAAGGGAGCTGGCAGAGACATGACAAGGCATGTTTATACACAGGTAGATCCCTTCATGCTCATCTACAACACATGCACAGTGCCCGCTCAGATCTTCCTCACGCGGATGGAGATCCAACACTTCCCACCAGGGATCTGGGATCTGGGGCATTGGTTGCATTCTGGGAGGGATCAGCTCTTGTGACCTCTGCCGTGCAGCCTCTGCACATGCACTCTGAGATTAATCAACTTCCAGGGCACCAGTGGTCCAGGGATGAATATCGGTTTAAACCATCAATCGGCTCCACACCTCTAGTACACCAGAACGGATCTGAACAGATTGGAAACACAAGCAAATTATAAACCTCCTTGTCCAAAGTTGGTAACGTGGACAGAACAGAAGGCTCATCTCTGCAAGGTCTTGGATCGTTGGTTAGTTGCAACCCAGTGAAAATAGAGTTATTACCCAATGATAAAAGGGACTGTCCAGTCAGGATTGTATATAAATATCTACTTTATTATTATCACAACAGACAGTTCCGCAAGCGGCGGGGGCATTAACGACTCAGGTAATGCCCCCGCCCTGAGGGGCATATTGCTATCATTACCCCGGCCCGCAATATATGAATGACCCGGGCACTAAAAGCATTTTTTTCTGTCCCGAAATGCTGCAGCGTTTCGGGACAGAAAAAAAATAAATAAGAAACGACCAAAAAAATGGCCGCTGGGAAAGGGAAAACAGAGTTTGTTTTCCCTTTCATTGGCGGCCATCGGGAGTGGACGTGCTGGGAAGAGAAGTGTTCCCAGCATGTCCGCTACCCAAAAAAAGGAGCAGAAGGTAAGTGGGGTTTAGGGAGGTGGAAAGGGAGGAAACGTACCTGCGTCTCCGGTGTGGGACGATGGAAGCATCCAGCCGTGTGGAGGCGCGGAGCGGGGATGGCCCCGCTCCGAGTCTCCACACGACTGGATTCTGCTATCTTCCCCCACCGGGGACGAAGGAACAAGAAGGTAAGTGGGGTGGGAGGGCAAGGAGGAGGAAGGAGGGAAGAAAGGAAAACAAAAAAAAAACAAGGAAAAAAAAGCCTTACCTGAGTCCCCGGCGAGGGGCGAAGGCAGCCTGTCAGCCGTGGGGATGCTCAGAGTGGGGATGGCCCCGCTTTGAGCCTCCTCTTTTGCTGAGGGCTGCCACGCCCCCCCCGCCGAGGACAAGGTGGCTGTAATCCCGGCCGAGAATCGAATGATTCTCGGCCGGGTAACGACCCTGCGAGAGCCAATCAGAATGTGTGTTGCATTCTGGTTGACTCTCACCGGGTACTAATACAAAATACAACCCACCCTGTAAACGAATGCAGAGGACAGACAGTTTCAACGAAGGAAAAGGGATGCACTCTAGATACTGACAGAAGGGTAGTCAGTAAAGTAATTAATCACAATAATTCAAGTATACTTGGTTTCAATACAAAGGGAGCAATGGATCGTAAAATGTCACTAGGGTCCTTCAAAGAAGGACCAGGGAGACAGAACCAGAATGTACCTTGTGCTTGTAGAAGTTCTTGTTGCTTGACAGGGTCAAATCAGTTTCAGAGCGTGTTGCAGCTCCTGTGACAGATTTCAAGATGGAAGGCAGCTGCAGGATTCAGGCGGCATGCAGTTTGGCGAGCAAGGCTAAACGGACAGCTACAGGTTGGCCTACACAGCGACTGGTTATGGCATCTCAGATGCCGTTACCGACTGCGTCATGACAACAGTCAGTGGTGCAGTCAGTTGCAGCTCGAGGGGCGCGGCTGTTTATGATGCCTACCACCGCCATGTTGTCGCACCAAATCAAGAGTTACATGTTAGGTAGCTGCCTGCCCCAGATGTGTATTGTTAGCCAGATAGGAAATATTTCTAACAATATGATGCTTTTTGTCCACCCTGCTAGTTGTCATGCCTTTGGCCAAAGCCCGGCCACCCATTCTGTTTCCAGAATGGCTCCAAACCCCTTGCTCCCGGCTGCATCTGTGAAGAGGATCCTTTTGGCCCATGTATTCAAAGCAGTGTGCTAAAGTATGCTCCCGTTAAAATGTTTAAGGAAGTTCTCCCAGACTTTCAAGTCCTCTTTCTCTTCTTTGCCTAGCCAGATGTGTAGATGGGGTTTGGTAACTGATTTGGTTTTGAACTCTAAACTCCTAGAAAATACCTTCCCTTGAGGGATGATTCTGGCTGCGAAATTTAAGCTGCCTGCCAGTGACTGTAATTCTTTTACTGTGCCCTTGTTTTTTGTACTTAATGTTTTTATTTTCTCTAGTAGTTCAGCTATCTTTGTGCTGGGAATTCTGCAAAGGCCCTTCGCTGAGTCTATCTCAATCCCCAGGAAGGTTATGTGGGTAGATGGTTTGGTTGTTTTCTCTGTGGCCAGGGGGATGCCCTATAACTTGGCCATTTGTTCTAGCTCTGCTAGTGCATTTTTGCATTTTCCCGACTGCGCTGGTCCAATGACCATGAAGTTGTCTAAGTAGTGTACTACTTCGACCCCAGGGCGTTGTTTCTGGAATGCCCATTGGAAAAAAGAGCTGAACTGCTCAAATGGGAAGCAGGAGACTGCACATTTATTTATTTGTATCTTTATAGCGCACCAGGCCCAGGGGCAACCGGGCGCATCACTTAGTTACAACATAGGAAAAACAGACAGAACCATAATTACAAAGTTTACAAGTATAATACAGAATTTACAGGTATAATAATAGCAATGAGAGGACAAGCAGATTATATATACATGTACAAATTAGGCAGAGAACCCAGAGCTAAATGTGGAGTCATGGGGAGTCATCTGTCCACATAAAATGTGTTTTCAAAGGTGAAACCAAACCATGGTTGGGATGCTGGGTAGACTGTCAAGAGTCTGAAAGCAGATTCAACATCTAGCTTGGCCATTAGTGCATTCTTGCTGCATTCCTGTATAAGCCTTACTGCTTCTTGGAAATGAGTGTAAGAGACTGCTGAATCAATGTGCCGGATGCCATCATTTATCGCGTGTCCTTTCAGGTATGAAAGGTGATGAATTAACCTCATTTTCCCTGGTTCCTTTTTGGGAACCAGGCCTAATGGTGATACTAGTAATTGTGAAAATGGCATGGAATCCCAGGGGCCTGTTATCCTGCCTAGGTTTAGTTCTTTCTCTAATTTGGTTTTTACCATTTCTGGGTTGTCCCTGGTGGATTTCAGGTTTTTTGGGATGTTGCAAGACCCAGTTCCATTGAAAGGAATGATGAAACCTGTTTTGAAACCTTTTTGGATTGCCATGCTGGTTTTGTTATCTGGGTAGCTCAGCAATCCTTTGATAAAATTGTTGGGGTTGATGGGAGTTCTGCCTGGTTCCAAACATGGTTGGCCCATGCTGTGTCTACTTGGGTGTGATTTGGGTCGGTGTACTGATGTTGGCTGAAAGGGGTTGTTGCTAATCTTTCCCATTTTTGGCTGGTAGTCTTGTGCACATGCTTCCCGGATGATCACCATTGGAGTTTGTGCAGTTGTGTTTATACCAGCATTCTTTGCCCCATGTGCATACGTTTTTACTAAAGTTCCTGCATGGAATGTTGGCTTTGGATGCTTGGTGAGTTTTGTTCTGATCGTGGGCATTTGACTTAGCCACCCAGGGCTGGTTGTTCCAAAAGGGATGCTCTCCTTTCTTACTTTTCTCATTATCAGGGCTTCTGGCCGCTTGGAAATTTTTGTTGGATTTCGGAGTTGTTGTGCTAACTTCTTCCTCAGCTGGGAGTTTGGCGTTTAATATATATAGGTCATTCTGCACCTCATCCCTTTCTATGGCTGGCCTCTCTGACATACTTCGTCTGAATCTGATATCATATGCTAACCAGATTCTGCCTTTTTGGGCGATTTTTACTTCTCTGACTTTGTCCATGTTGTCCCAAAGCTTGGCACCATCCCCTGGAACTTTTTCTAGATATATAGTTGCTAAAATGGCGAAAGATTTCAGCCAGTTGTCCCAGTTCTGTTCTACTTGGGCGTTTCTGGCCATCGCCTTCTCTTCTATTTTCTTGGTGTCCCTGAATGCATCTCTACCCTTCCTTTGGGCTTCTATCAGAGAAAAGATTTTGATTAATTATTTTGCCCATATGGGCTCTTTGATTGTAGTGTCTATGTTCCATGCTAAACATCTTTTGTATCTATTTAGTATTTCTGTGTGAAAATATTTTAATTTTTGATCCAGCTGGGCACTGCTGATCATCACCATTTCGGCTCCACTGTTTTGCATTGTATCTAAAAGTCCTGGTGTGCTGGCATTTGGGGTTGCCCATGCTTTCAGTGCACTGTTTGGGTCTGATGTTGTGGTTGCAGTTGCATGCCCAATTGGGCTTTTGGCTGCTGGTGCTGTGCTGTGGGTAGTTGGGGGGGGCAGTTGGTGCTGTTACAGGGCTTTCTGCTGTTGGTGTTATGGTGGATACGGTGGGGTTTATAATAATATGGGTTCAACCGGAATGTTGCTGTTTGGCGCCCCGTTAGTATCTATAGGGAGCTGCTCTTTGCCCCTAATTTCACACAATATTTGTTGCATCTCATTCATGTTTTTGAAATAATTTTGACCGTTTTTTGTTACCTTTGCCTGTGCCCTCTGTTGACTTCCTTTTCTTTGGCGGTGAAGGGTTGTCTTCTAGCCAGGGTGGCATGGGCATTCCTTCCTTTGGTAGCCCATATAGGTTTCCCCTGACCCAGGCACACCCATAGTGTTCAGCTGCCTCGATTGCTGCTAGTAGTTGAGGTGATTTGGGTTTCTGGGGCAGTCTTGTGGGTACCCTCAGTTTTCATTTGGGAGCCATTTGTTTTGCCTGTTTGTAAAAAGACACAAAACACTTTTTTTCTTTTTGTGCCTTAAGTAGCCTAAAGGCTGACCTTAATGTTAAACCTATGATAAAAGAATTTTACTTGATACCCGTTTTGGGCAACTGTTTGAACTGTGTCTGTCTCAATTACAATCTATGTCTTTGTAAGGTTGTTAATTCGTAAAAATTAGTAGCTGTGATGAGCATTTTGCATTTTTATAGATTCTTGCAAGTTGGCTAGGTCAGTGTGCCATGCAAGGTCTGTCTCAAAACCTTGTTGATTTCATTTGCCTTTGTCCATGCGCATGCAGAAATGGCTTATTGGTTCGGGACTTGTGTGATCTGCCGTGTTTGTTTTTGGTTGCTTTCTATAATTAAACAAAATGCTCCATGGGGGATACGGACTCAGGACCTCATGATCTCGGGCACCGCTCCTCTAGTAACTACGCCACTATGTCTCCCCTTGGTTTTTGCACTATGCTGTCCTATCTTTGTTTTCAAAACATTTTGATTTAGTAAATGCAATTTGAATCGACCTTTGTGCTTTAAAAAGTAAACAAAACCCTGCGTTCGTTCAGACTATGATAATTTTGTGTGTTTAAACACTTGTTTCATTTCCTTACCACTGTAGCAATTGTACGTAAAAAGTCTGCACGGTGCTCCATGTCGGCTTGCTTCCAAAGGATGTTTGTTTTACACAGAGTAGATTGGCCTAGAGCCCGCCGTTGCCCAGCGACCCGGTTCAGGGGCTCACTTACTTGAAAGAAAGTTGAAATTGACACGCCGCCTGCGCCGGGATGCTTTGTTGCTTCCTCTCCTTCGGTCTGGTCACCGCAGCGTCCCGATCTCTGGCGTGCTGAATGCTCCGGATGGGGTTTCAGACGCGCTTCTGTTTACCGCTCTCCTACACCCTGGAAATTGTTTTTCTTGAACAGTGCGATGTTCAGAGGAGAAAAAAGATGCTGCGAATGCAGCAAACAATTGAAACAGAGCGTGCCCGGGGAAATTAGGCCAAAATGAAGATGCCGAGCAAACAGCAAACTTCAGGCAAGAAAAGGAGAAAAAGATTGGAGGACACTGAGTTACCAGTGAACCTCCTGGCTGTTTGGGTCCCCGTTCAGGGTCTACAAACATTGTGTGTTTTCTGTTGAGCTGAGCAGCTCTTTTTATAAGACCCAGGGCAAGCCCTGGGTCTTTGAAGTGTGTCTGTGGGGGACGAAACCCAGCACCCAGGCCGGCAGCAGCCGACTGTCTGACCCCCCAGATTGAAGGGGCATGTCCTTTGCTTTCCCTGCCTGCAGTTTCCTCTGGGTGCTTAGCACCCTGCTGTTATGTGGAAGGGTGTGGTGATTTTCACACCTCGCCCTTTCCTTTTTTTGTAGTATGTGAGACTGCTGTCTCTTGTGTAAGTGGAGGAGAGGGGCCAGGCATGGAGTGAGGGAGCTGCCCTTCTCTGGGCCTGCTGTATGGTACCAGCATTTACCCTGCCTCACTTTGGGAGCATTGCCCAGATGGAAGGGAGATGGTATGTAGGGAGTGGAGATGTGGGGAGGGAGGATGAGGGAGGGACGAAAGGTGTGCAGGTGCTGTGAATCAAAGTCACTCCACATCTTTCCCGCGTTGCTCCTGGACCAGCTTCCTGCATGCCCTTGATGTGATGCAGCCATTCTGCAAGGCTGATAAGATCCAAACACACCACCTCGATGGTCTTAGAATAGTCTCGTAACTGATGGACCCATATGCAGGCCAAATATTATCCATTTGTTGTGTTGGGGTGCGTGACCCTCTCCGCCCCCCTGAAATATTACGCCACAAGTTTTGGCAATAAAAGGCAGTAGGTTTTTATTGTTACAGAAATGGTCATGAAACATAAACAATAATCGCATATCGTAAAATATAGTACTTTTGGGCACCGGGTCCTGAGGTTACCCCCTCTGGCCCATGCCGCCTTTGTTGTCCCATACAGTGGGCACCATACAGTGTCCTGTCTTCTCCTCCATTGTTCTTCTCCTTTTTTCTGGGGTGGGAGGGTTTGTGGAAAAGAAAAAGGAAGATGCTGAGTACACAGCAAATTAGCCTTGTGTTTGAGTCCCAGTGCAGGGTCTGCAAACTGTTTGTGTCTTCCTAGTTGAAAGCAGCTCATTATATAGGACCCAGGGGTCGCCCCTGGGTCTTTGTGGTGCATCTGGGGGGGGGCTGTGAAGCATCCCTTTGTTGTTCTCCTGCTTGCTGCCCTTGTTTCCTCCTGGGTGCTTTGCGCCCATTTGCTATTGGGAAGGGTTAGGTGTTACTTCACACCTCACCCTTCCTGTGCCTTGTAGCCCTGCGACTGCAAGTCTCCTGTTTGGGGGAGAGGGGAGCTGGGCCTTGGGGGAGGGCTGCTGCCCCTCTCCCGGGGCTGCTGCCATGGGGCAGCAGTTACCTGGCCTCGCTTGGGGCTGCCCCTTAGCGTTGCCCAATCAGGTCCTTTTTAAGAAGAAATGTACCATAAGCAGACCCAGCAATGGGCTTGGGAGTTACAGCGTCAGGGCATCAGTCGGGAAAGTGGCGAGAATAATGCGCCACGGATTTGATGAGGTGCTGGGATGCTAATGAGCTCAGCGCCGAGAAGAAAAGCGAGCGGGTATTTACATGTTTACACAATTATAAGCCGGTGTTAATTCTTCAGCTCGATGCACATTTATCTTCTGTGTTTATTAAATTATTAAAGGCTGTGGATGGATAGGATTATGCTCTGCAAACACAGCACAAACTCGCGGACACGCAGTGCTGATGCGCACAGATGCAATTGCGAGGGAGGCCGCGCGACTCCAGACAATGCGCAAGAAGAGAGATCACGGGAAGAGATAAATATCCCCAAGAAGCGGGGATAATCCGCTGACTTCTTTCTGTGATCCCAGCGGGCTGTCCTGCTGCTAAACACAGCACGGGGTTTCCTCGCGTGCTAGATTCAAATGCCACCCTGGCATCAGCTGTGTAACCAACGCATGGGGCTTAGTAGCCACTGAGTCAAAATGTAAACTTGGTCGCATGCAATTTTCTGTCATTCATATATTTCTGCATAATTGCAGCAGGCCATGTCAACCTGGCACATTGGGTGGCTAGGAGGTGTCCCAGGAAGATTGCCCCCTGACCCCCGTCACAGGAATCCGGCCATTGCCACTGGGCACATTGGGTGGCTAGGAGGTGTCCCAGGAAGAGTGCGTGCGGACCCCCGTCACAGGAATCCGGCCATGCTCCTTGACACATATGGTGCATATGATAGGAGGTGTGATGTATAAGTCCAAGGAAATCTGACCTCTGAACATGACCACAGGGCTCGGGGTATGCCTAGGGGAATTTTGGTTGGCTAGAGGTTGTCCTAGGTAAGTTTGTATGCAGTGCCCCAAGGCATCTGCTTTCTAAACAGGGCCACCGACAACAAGCCATGTTCCCAGGGCAAAGGCACTGTCCTGGGACATGCTTTATTTTACATGTCCAGGCAAAGACCTTCTTGACATGACCAAAAGACTTGCTAGGAGGAGTCTAGGAGGAGCCTGGGGAATATCATGGATACAGTGTCCAATGGGCATGACTGCACGCAGCAAGCAATGCTTACTGGGCAGAGGGGGTGCCCTGGGATAAATCAACTTCCCGGGACACCTTTGGTCCAGGGATGAAAATTGGTCTCTAAACCATCAATCAGCCCCAAACCTCTAGTAAACCAGAAAGGATCTGAATAGATTGGAAACACAAATTATAAACCCCCTTGTCCAATTTTGGTAACGTGGACAAAACGACAGGCTTATCTCCGAAAGTTTGTGGATCATTGGTTAGTTGCTACACAGCAAAAAAATTCAATTATTACCCAATGATAAAAAGGACTGTCCAGTCAAAGTTGCATACACATATCTACTTTATTATTATCATAACAAACAGATCTAGCAACACTACAACAAACAACCCACCCTGTAAAGGAATGCAGAGGACAGGCAGTTTCAAATAAGAAAAAGTGAGGCACTCTCAATACTGACAAGAGAGTAGTCGTATGGTAAAAAATAACAACGGTACAAGGTTACTTGGCTTCAGCAAAATGGGAGCAATGGGTCTTAAAATGTCTCTAGGGCCCTTCCCGGAACGACCAGGGGGACAGAACCGCAATGCACCTTGTGCTGTAGGTTTTCTTGGTGCTCAACAGGGTTGAGCCAGCTTTGTTGCACTTTGCAGGTTTCTGTTATTGAGTTAAAGATGGGAATCAGCTGTGGGTAACAGGTGGCAAGATGGTTCGGCGAGTGGAGCTGGATGAAAGGCTGCATGCTGGCCTACACAGTTACTCAGGATCAGGAATCAGTGCCTCAGTGCTGGTTAGTGGTTCTGAAGCACTGGTCAAGATGTTTCGGATGTCTTTAGGCGACTGCGGCTTGAAAACGGTTAGCGTTGCAGTCAGTTGCAGCTGGAGGAACTCAACTGGCTCAAAAATGGTCTTTAAGGTGGACGTCGGCAGATGCTTGTCAAAGTACTTCTCCCAGCTTCTTCATTGGTTTTGTGTCGTCCTTTAAGGTGGACGGCCCAAAGCTGAGGAGTGAGTTGCAGGCAGCTGCCTTGGATTGGTCCAGAGACTCTCTGGCACTTCCCACCTAGGAAGCTTGCTTGTAGAGCCTAGCAGGGCACACTGTGTGCTGGTGTGGTACCGGTAATGGAGCTGCTGGAGGGTCCTCTCGATTCAATATGTCCCTCTGTTCCCTGGGAGATGTTTAGGGGAGGCGTCTTGCTTCCCTCTTTGGAGGTCCTGGCCCTCCTGCACTGGCGAGAGATTTAAGGCAGACTTTACCTTAAGCCAGAGTCCAATGATGAGTTATTTTTGCTACTCCTTGCAAAGTCTTCAGGTGATCTGCCAAAAGAGGGGCTCTGACTGCTTTTAAAGCCAAATGGGCCACAGTGATTGCTGTAGTATACACCTACCTTAATTAACTAATCCTGGGTCCCCACCAACAATCTCCTGCATGCGCGAGGTAATTACCAGAGTGCTTTGTAATAGGAAAGATAAAGGGATGAGAAACATGTTATACTAAGTCCCCCCATCTTCCTGTCTGTTGTGGTTCCCTGTGTGGTTCCTGATTAAAGCAGCAGGTCTCCTGTGAAGCTGTGGCAATCCCAGACTCTCTGGCTCATGCAAACCACATTCTCATACCTTCTGAATGTGGTGCACTGCAGGAAGGACTACTGTAAAAACGCAGTCCCAGACATGACAGTTCACTGTCATCAATAATGAGGCCGGGAGCTGGCTTTAGGTTGACAGAGTTGCATATGAAAGGTGTTTGGGGTTTCCTGTCTCCTTTTTTAAACCTCTGCAGCCAGGCCCCATGTGGACCTGTTTGAATTACCATTTAACTGGTATGCAGATTACTGCCACCAGCTGCAGGGCCCAACAGAAGAGCAGGGCGGATCCATGGAGACTTTGTTAGTAAATCAGTCTAGCCATGGTAGGGGGAAGGTCTGGTCCTCCCCCTTCTGGAGATGCACTTTGTACTCCTGCTGTCATATCCCAACTAAATATGACAGGGTGAACGACAGGGTGGACTGTCCCTTTAGTATGTGTCCACCCAGAGTACACAGGTCTATATGTATGTCGTGCTGTGAGCATAGAAACGTTTGTGTGAATTAGCCCCACACATTTTCCTGAGGTTGGTCTATCATCATTACATTGAATTAAACATTTTAAAAAATCCAGGCGAGCACACACTGCTGTGCAGATGGTCAAATGTTTTAATTCGACATGGCCAAACTGTAGCCCGAGTGACCTTACTGGGGATCCTAGAGGTGCCTTGCACAGATACCAAGCACAGTGCCCTAGGTCATTCCAAGTAAAAGCAATGGGTGGTTAGGAATTGGCAAGTTACATGCCTTTGACCAAGCACACACTATAGTGCCCAATGGGCTTGGCATGCATTGACTAGGAGGTGCTGGAGAAGCTTCAGAAACAGTGACTACAGGACATTGCTGGGCATAGTGTGTGTGTGTGTGGTGAGCGTGGTGTGTGTGTATGTGTGTCTCTGTGTCTCTGTGTCTCTGAGTGTCTGTGTCTGGCGAGCCGTCTGGAGGTAAATCAGCATGGCCAAAATCTCTTTAGAAGGCACAGCCCCTATACCTATTGGTACTCTCTCTACTTGTGGTGTCCCACAGGGATCTAACCTATCTCTCTGGTTCTTTAATGTCTACATGGCCCCTCTGGTCCACAGGATCTCTACCTTCACCTTCAACTTTCAGTGTTATGCAGATGGCACACAGCTCTCTTTCAGGCTACCCTCTGCCTCTTCCTCCTCCTCGCTCATTCCTGACTGTCCGCAATTCACTCCTGGTGGACTGCTAATGATCTCTGCATTAATGCCAGTAAGACGGAGATACTCCTCATTGGGACCCCTGCGCCCACTTTCCCACTTTCACTCTGGCCAGCCTCCCTTGCCCACTAGGGAAGCAAAAAATCTAGGGGTCATCTTCGACTCCACTCTCTCCTCTCACATCTCGGACATCTCTAAAAAGCCCCACTACCAGCTGAACCTCCTCAAAAGTATTCTATCCTTTCTCATTTTCCCCAAAGGCTTACCGTCTTCATAGCTGTGGTTCTTTCTAGACTGGACTACTGCAACACTCTCTTTCTCAATCTTCCTACTTCAACACTCCGACCTCTCCAACTCATCCAGAACAGAACTGCAAGACTTATCCTTGGCCTCAAGCCCAGAGACCACATCTCTACAGCACGGAGATACCTCCATTGGCTCCCGGTTGCTGCAAGGATCAAGTTCAAGACCCTCTGCATAGTCCACTAGGCTTTCTGGGGCCAGGGCCCACACTATCTACAACTCTATCTACCTAAATACTCTCTTTCTAGAGACCTCCACTTGTCCTCTTCCAACTCTCTGAGGTTGAGCCAATTCTCAAAACAGAGATTTGGGGGAAGATCTTTATCCTCTGCAGTTGCCTCCCTGTGGAACAGACTCCCTGCCTCTTTCTGTCTTGAGCCTGATCTCCTTAAGGTCCGGAAACTCCTCAAGACCTTTCTGTTCTCTTCTTCTTTCTCACTCCGTCTCCCTTGTTAACCTCCTCTCTATTCTCACCTACTTCCCTCCTCACTCTCTCCCTAACTCCGCTCTGTTTGCTGACTCGTCGCCTGGTGCACCTCCAGAGCCACACAGGTCTCAGGCTCCCCCGCCAATCCTCGCACTTGCCCCCAGGCCTGTGCACTCTGCTCACCACTACTGCACTTCTAGATTTTGTTCCATAGAAGTATAACCTTTCTGCACTTATACCAGGGCCCTGCTGGACTGGGCGCACTTGTTCCCTTCCCCCTCCCTTTCACTTCCTGTCTGCGCACTTACATTACCTAGAATGCACTAGGCCTAGTTCTCTAGGCCTAAACAGTATTTTTTATTGTTTCTGTGTGTTCTTCTCCTTCTGCTGCCCACCTTATCACCTCACTTTCTGTCATGCACTTGCACTATCTGAAAACATTGTTGGCCTAGTACGGTAGTTTAAGGATTGTATGTTCTTCTCCCTATCCTCCCCACTTTCTCGCCTCCCTTCTTGTCATGCACTTGCACTAGTAGTAATGCCTCAGGCTTAGTTTGATAGTCCTTTTTGCTAGATCATTCGGATACTTCAAGGCCTAAGAATTACTCTGTATTCCCTTGCTCACTTCCCGCCTTGAAGCGCTTTGAAGCACATCACTTGTGTATAAGCGCTTTACAAATAAACAATTACAATGGCTAAATAGCTTGTCCCAGGCACAGTGTCCAATGGGCATGGCCACAGACCATTCTCAGTGGACATAAGAGTTGTTGTGGTGGTGCCAGTGCCATGGTTGAAGTTCATTTTATGGGAAATGTGCCAGTTAGACAAAATGTGTGTCTTGAAAATGCCAGGGTGATGGCCAAAGTCCATGAGCCAGGCAACGTGGGCACTGGGCCTCGCCGCAGTGGGGCCTGTTGTAGGAGACGAGTGCATAGTTCAAGGCATCTTTACATTGGGGCTGTGGGGGCCCTCGGGGCATGGCTGCACCTGTACCCTGTGCATAGTTCTGCCAGGCATGAACACAGGTCGTGCCCAGTGGACACAATGGGGGGCTTGGGAATACCCTGCAATGATATCGTTGCTATGATGGGACCTACGGGGCATGGTTGAGAGCCACACTTAATGTGCAGTGTGCACTCGGTAAGGCCATTACCTATGCCTAGCCGACACAATGGGTGGCTTAGGGATGTCAGAATCATCACACATGTTTATGGTAACCCCATTTCCTCTACCATGTTAAAACAATTTTAAAAAAAAGAGACATTTCACCACATTTCACTGTGGTACTTTTATGGGGGATAAAGGTCTAGGGGTCTTAAAATAGAGGGTATAGGAGTGTGGGAGGAAAGCGGAGAGAGGAGAAGTGGCTGGAGGGTTGGTCCCCATTAAAATGCTTGAGTAAAATGCGGTAATTTGTCCATGCCAGAGGAATGTGATAGATCTATAAATATAGCCTCAATTCTGGGTTCAGGTCTAGGGATCTGGGTCCTTTGACGGGCTCCTAAGATCCGCCCATGGGGCAGTGTATCTGGCACAGGAATATAATCTGATGTAAAGTGATCTTACATAGCATCCTTCTGCCAATAATGTTGGCCTCGCTGCATATGGCTCTGTAGGAAAGGAGGGCAGGTACATGACTCTTTAGCAGTCGCCTTTCTACCTCATTCTTTCACCTGCCATTGGATGCGGTTATGCTCTAGCGTACCACCATCCCTCTTGGCCTTTTATTAAATGTGGCATCTAAGGATCCCTTCTCCAGATATTTTAAGACATTATCGTAAAACCCATACAGTTTGTTGTTATGGAGAGAATAATGTCACCTTTTATGACACAATCTGTTCCTCCTGTGGGGTAGTTTCAACCCCAATACTAAAAGAAACTGGCCCTCATTACGACCCTGGCGGATTTTTTCCGCCATCGGCGGACTTTTCCGCCATGGCGCAAAGTCCCTTTACGCCATGGCGGATGGCGGACTTACCGCCCCATTCCGAGGTTGGCGGGGCGGTAAGTCCCCATTGACCCATTTACCCTTCCCCATTCCCATTTCGGCCCCATAGGGCTCAATGGGAGTGGGGAAGGTGTTAATTACGCCACCGTACACTACGGTGGCGTAATTAACACCGAGGTCCCATAGCGCCATGGATTTTTACGCCCGCAAAAAGCGGGCGGAAAAGTGACCATGGCGCTCTGGGAACTCGTAGTTGGCGGTAAGGGGTCGGCGCAGCTAACGCTGGCGTAAACCCCTTACCGCCAGGGTCGTAATGAGGCCCACTGTGTCCGGCTTACTGGGGCCTTAAAATAAAAACATCCATTCCTGTAATTTTGAAAGCACACTGTTCACTGGCAGACTGAAAGACCAGTAGGAATATTTCAACGCTGCAAAATAACCCTAAGAATTCTGTCAGAAAAGGGAATCATAAAATTAAGTGTGCCCTGTGTGTGAATGACGAGGTTGAAAAGAAATGACACCAACCTTCCATTACAGACTATTGTGACACTGAAATGCATTTTCCCCAAAGAGAAAACTGCCATAGAAATAAATACATTTCGCAGTTTGGGTTGAAAGGAACTATTTACATATCAAACTCCCCGTCCTGAACCATTCACATGTATATTATAATGGGAAGAAGGACACTGATGGCCTGATTCGAGATATTAAAGCAGGCCTCATGTGTGAAGGAATCGCAACATTCAAAAATACCAGTTTTCTGCGCATGAAGAAAGGCTGTGCTTAGCCCAAAAGCAAAACAAAAAAGTGATGCCTGGAAGGTTTTGAATTAATCAAAACCACAGGGACGGCTCTGGCCAAACCTCCAGACCATCATTTTTCAGCCTGCCAAGCCATTACAGAAGGGGAAAGCCCATATGGAAGTAACTCTACGTCCCACCCCAAAAGGGGCAGTCCAGCTCAAACTGTTAGGTCACATCCATTCTGCATGAGATCACAAGCATGCAAAGACATGTTTTGGCATTGCTGGGCATCATCAGCAAGGGGTAGCTTGGGTCTCTAGGACCATCAGGCTCGGGACCCATATCTGGGCATATCCGTCGCACTCGGGGTGACTTAAGCAAAACAACAAGGTGACCCTGAGCTATTCCCTTTTTGTAATGGCTTGGCAGGTGAAGAATTGTGGTCTGGATGGGTGTCCAGAGCAATGCCAGAGGTTAGGATTAATTCCCAAACGTCCAGACCTCACCTCTTTTGTTTTGCGTAAGTCATCCAGAGTGGGAGGGGTATGCCCAGACGTGGGTCACATGCCTGCTGGGCCTAGAGAAGAGCAGAATATACAGAATAGTTGATAACAGAGAAACATTATTGAGAGCAAAGAAAAATGGTTTCCGTACAGAACTGAACGGTCATTTGCTCAAAAAATATCCAGCACCATCCCTCGAGGGTTGCAAATGTGCGTTCTGCCAGCAGTCTTCCTGGAAGACGAAGAGTACAAAATCTGCTTTAATTAGATCTCGACCAAATGTAGTCGGGACCTGATGTTGCTAATAATCAATGCATCAGAACGATTGGCAACAAAACAAAATCAAGAGTTGTAGGTCCAGGAAGCAACTTTTTTGGCCACTGGCACTCTATTGGAAGCCAAAAACCAATGGGATGCTATTCATTTAGAATGGAATTAATTTAAGAAATTCAACTTGCTAAAAAAACCTAACAAACTAAAAACAGATGTTGCGGCTTTTGCAAAAGAGAAGGTATATCCCTACCTAGCAAAAGATTACAAAGCACCCAATTGGAATTATAGGTTCCAAAACAGGCCCAACAACAACAAACGGTGGTTAACATTCTCTGATACAAGTTCCTCTGGGAGTGATCCTAGTAATCCAACACGTGGGCAAAACAGCAATAACAGAGGCCAGAATTGTTTAGGCCACGGTTGTCCAAGAGGCAGACGGCCACCAAACAGATGCAGCGGTCCTCAGTCGGACAACAACAAACATTCAATACGAGACAACAAGGGTACCCTCAATAACAGACAGGGCAACAGCAGTGTTTAATCTATCCAAATATGCCCTCACTCCTACAGAAAAATCTGTTTTAAAGAAAAAGGTTATCTAGAGATTGAATTAAGGAGGTTTTTCGGGACCATCAGATTTAGGGCTTTCTTTATGTAAAAAAAACAGACAAACTCGATCAATCCCTAACAGGTTTAAAACCTAAGTCTTCTTTTACACCAGGAATTAATGAAGTACCACCAGAAATTGTTACCTTTGAAAGGATGGTCTTGAAAGCCCTACCAGGGATTTTGAATCAATCCCGAACATCTCAACATAAACAAAATCTATCAGTGGAGGAAAATCAAGCCTTACAAACATTGGCTTGCAACAAAAATATAGTCATCAAATCCGCCCATAAAGAGCGAGGAATAGTGGTGATGGAGAGACAAGGATATTAAAAGATGGTACACTCTTTAATTAACAACACAATCCACTATGACAAGATCTGCATTGATCCAAAGGACAATCTATGAGAACTTTTCAAGAGCTATGCACTCAGGGCATAGAGGATGGGTTTATCACATCTCAAGAGGCATGCTTTCTGACTCCAAGAGAGTGTTGTATACCCACAATATATATGCACTGCCTAAAGTGCACAAAGACAGTGTAAATCCCCCTGGGAGACCCATTATGTCACTATGTGGCTCTTTTCTGGAGCCAGTTGGGAAATACATTGAGAAAGTTATTCATACACTAGCTGAAGACTCTCCATCTTTCTTAAAAGACACCATGGCCACCATCAACTACTATGAGGGATTGATAATAGAGGGTGATTGTAACCTTTTGGTTACATTAGACATCACCGCCCTCTATACAAATATTCCCCAAAATGAATCACTGGCCCGCATCAAGCAGAAGCTGAACAGTCGCCCAACACTGCATGGGATACCAACACAATTTGTATTAAATCTACTAGAGATTGCTTTATGTAACAACTTTTTTCAATTTCTAGAGCATATCTATATTCAAAAACATGGTATCGCCATGGGGGCAGTGTTTGCCCCGGACCTTGCAAACATCTATATGGCGTTATTTGAAGATCAGTTTGTGTATAACAACAACCCATTCAGTAATTATGTCACGCATTGGAAACGATATATCAATGACATATTTTTCATTTGGAAAGGTTTGGAAGAACAACTGAAGACCTTTCTGTTGTGGTTGAATGAGTGCAAACCCAATATTACCTTCACGGGTCATTGGGATACCACAAAGCTACCATTCTTGAATCTGATCATTGCACAGAAACAAGGCTGTATATTGACATCTTTATACAGAAAAGAGACCGACCATAACAGTTTGCTTAAGTATTCCAGTCAACATCCACATTTCCAAAAGGATAATGTACCCTATGGTCAATTCCTCCGGCTCCGTCGTAATTGTACAACCTTGACCGACTATGAACAACATGCTGATATCTTGGGGACCAGACTTCTGGAGAGGGGGCACTCTCACAAGCTCATTAATAGATCGACAAAAAGTGCTCGCTAGACACCGAGAACATCTTCTTAGCCCGAGGGAGAAAAAACTGAAACAGATCGATTGGTTTTTGTTACAACCTTCTCACCACAGACTGTGCAGATAAAAAAGTGGATTAAGAAACACTAGAACTAGGTTACCAGCACAGGATGCACCAGTGGTCTTCCCTTATTTGCACTTTTCACAGAACAGCCTGAGAGCCGCTTGGAGCCATGACAACAAATGCATCATGGGTCAGTATGCATGTGGTAAGTGCATTGTCTGTCACTTAACCTTAAAAACCACCAGGTTCAGGCACGGCACCTTTAACTGTCAACTCCGACAATTCACAAATTGTCAATCTAGTAACAACATCTATGCCATCCCTGTGACCTGCTTTATGTAGGTATGACCACAAGGAAAGTTTTGGTCGGATTAGTGAACACAGGACACGTATCCACACAAAATGTATGGCCGCCCCTATGGTTCAACCCTATGTGACACAAAATCATACAGAGGAAGATCTGCACTTGGTTATAATAAACCAATTGACCCCGGATAGCAGTCAATATTCAATGCAATACAGATTGACCAAATTATAGCAAAATTGGATCTATTGATTGAAAACCCATGAAATTGGCCTAAATGAGGACATTCAATTGCCTTTCTTACTACAACGTTAGTAGGATCGGCATTCTGTGCCTCCATTTTTTACATCTGGGTATTCTGCGATAGTTGTCTCAATTTGGGTTAACACGTATTTAATGAATTCCAGGAACTAGCACATTAGTTGTTTCCAACGCTTTATTCAAGCATGGCACTACACATTTTTGGTACTCTCTGATGGTTATGGTTGCCTTAAGATGGGAGTGGACCATAGAAATGTGGCCCTTGGCTCCGTTGGCAACTGTGGAGGTTGAATGTGTGATTTAATTTGGTCCCATCTTTGTTTCACTTGCCCTTTAACAAACATCATTAGGAAGACACGTGACAGTAGACGCGGTGGGGATGGTAGCAATGGCTCCTCCCCTCAAACATGCAATGCGGCTACGTGGGAAGACGTGGACCGGCAACAAGTTAAAATGGTGAAGACTCGCACTCCGCTCACACCAGAGCAGGCGGTGTGAAAGTGGGAAACCATTAGCTGAATGCAGTCGGGCAACAGAATCATCAGAGGTAGGTGCTCGTTGCACTAATTCAGGGCTGGGGCCGAAACTCCCAATGGTCGAGGGAACTTGTATTCCCGGGTGTGAGTCACGCGACCCCCAGCATTGGGCTCCTTCAAATAGAGGCATTATAATTGCCTTCTGCTAATTGCTAGCCATGTTCCTGACCATGTGCCAGGGCAGCCACATGGGTGGTCATCACCGGGGGCCAGCAACCAATTTGCTGACCCCCTGTGAGGCTCGCGCCTGCGGCCGTTTTACGGCCGGTGGGGACAGGCTCATTGACCTGAGCCACGGCTCATGAAACATTGAGATGCATGTAGGGACAAAATGGAATACAATCTAAAGCATCTCTCCTCTCTCTTCTCTTCCCCCCTTCTTTTTGTGTCCATAAATGTGTGACTTTCAAACAGCTCACAGTGGACGGAGTAACACGATAAGCGAGGAAGTGGCATCGCTTAGCACCCACTATGGGACGAGAAATTGTGTTATCCTTGGTTCTCTTCCACCTGTTGGCCGTGTGTTTGGGCGAAGCAGTTGCACCTTGAGGTAGATACGATGTCTGTATAAGGTAACTCTCTATTCTTAAATGGCATCCTGCAATCTATCTAAATAGACAGTTGCATGAAATTATGCAGTAACTATGCGGGTGTATATAATGTCTTTACACCGTATATATATATATATGTATGTTTACATTGTAGATGGACTACATAAAAACACAAAGGACTGTTTAGGGATTGCCTACTGTGGGTTGCCCAATTCAATAGTCACACTTAGGAAACACACAGTTTCGTTACTAGGGTAGATTTAGGTGAGCATGTGTCTCTGGCTTGGCTTTCAAGCACGTGTGGGTGCACTGTGTCGTGCTAAAAAAACACATGTTGGGCCACTGTGGGCTTGTCTGCTGCTCTATAGATGAAAAAGACTGAAATCTTTAATAGGTTTTCTCCGTCAAGCAGGTGCAGATATGTTATAAAAATAATTAAGAGAATGTTGTTCTGTGGATTCCTCTCTTTCAATTTATTGGTATTGCTGGATCCTCAGGGTTCATTGGTAAAGGGATCCTTATTAAGAATACACTGGCTCTGTGCAATCTTGGTGGGCACTAGGTCAGGTCATTCATCAGCCGACTGGTTTCTGTGGTACAGGGTTGCTAAACCACATTCCTCAGGGCTCTACAGAGGGCATCAAACTGTGTGCCTTCTTGGTTACAATAGCAGCATTGTCTGCGTTAGTTTGAATCCTCTACCTGTAAGGATGACAGGAGGAGGGGCAAGGGGAAACAGTTCCCATTTTGCAACCTCTCATGTGGTTATTCTTTAACACACTGCATTTGTGATACAATGTATGAGGAAGGGGAGGCTTACCCTTTCCATGTAGTTAGTAGTTCTATGCACTGATGAGTGAGGCGGCCTGGGACCTAGGGGCCAAATACAATATTCAATAAAGTTTTACAAATACATAGTCACACTAGCCAAAGTGGAATGCTAGATCGCAATCATTAGTGCTTGCTTTCCAAACCTTCCAGAAATCACCTCTTGTGTTTTGCGTAAATCACCCCGAGTGGACCGGGTATGCCCAGACATGGGTCCTGTGCCTGCTGTGCCGAGAGACCAAAGCTACTCCTCACTGATGAGGCCCAACAAGGCTGAACATTTTTTGGGGGTGCTTGTTGTCTTGTGCAGAAGGTATGTGACCAAGCAATTTGGGCTGGACTGCTCCTTTTTGGGGTGCAACCAAGTCTGATTTGCATATGGTCTTTCTCCTTTTGTAATGGCTTGGCAGGTGAAGAACGATGGTCTGGAGGGTTGCCCAGAGCAATGCCAGAGATTAGGATTAATTCCAAGCCCTCAAGCCATCACCTCTTTTGTTGTGCATGCTTATCCCAAAAGACAGTTTTTCTCATGACCTCCGAAAGCCCATAATTGCTCCACTTCCTCCATCAGATGCAAGGGTCAAGCTCTGTTCTTCTCTTTATCTAAGAATCTCTTTGAAGCTCACAGAGCCAAGAAAAGGGACAACGTTTGTGCCATACTAAAGTGTTATGAGGTGAACAGATGACCACAGTGAAAACATGAGACCCAGTTAATAGTGGCAAACTATTAAAAATACATAACATTACAATTGAATTCCTGGTGAAGTCCAGAGTCTGACAACTGACATGTTACAGAGACTGCCACATGAGTAAGGGGCAGAGCCATACCCTCTCCTCAAGGAAGATAAGGACCCAAATTGTAATTAGCCTAGGGAAAATAATGTAAATTACTTCAGTGCTGGCAGAATAAACAAAAAAGCAGATGGCCCAGACTGATGTCTAAATTTGAAGAAAAGAAGTGTAATGTGCAATTGAAGTTAACATATTAATTTCATTATTTTTACATAGGACTGTATGGAGGATGGCACTTTGACCTTTATCTCGGGAACCATACCTCTCTCAGGGATCATTCAAATATGTATGAAAAGATAACAGGAAGCTCCATCCAATGATTCAACTCTCATAAGAATGTGACTTTGGGAAATTCAATTATAAGATGAAATGTGATGATAGCTTCCAAGAAAATGACATGAGTGGAGATTTGTGGAGATGATAGCTTATTGAATGAGATATCTGTTTGGAACATCGCATGTTGATAACTGTTATATTTGTTGAATACATTACAAAAATCTGCCTTCAAAATCTGCAACATGGTGTCAACACCTGACATATGTAATTAAGTCCGGCATGGTCAGACTAATGCAGACATATTTATTTTGTGATGCTTATTTGTAAATTGGAAAAAAAAACTGCCATGTTGTAGATCTTAGCTCCAACTGTAAAATTGTTCAGAAAGATAATTCACAGGGGTGGAGCCACAAACTCCCAAGAACGAGGCTTAGTAACTAAAGGAACAAATCCAAAGAGAAGAGTCTAGGCCTTGTTAAAGGGGTGGAAAATAGATGTTCAATCGGAATTAATAGCCAATGAGCCGATCCCTCCTAATTTGGATACTTTGGGTGAGTGGTTAAAGATTTATAAGGAGACACACAATGGGAAAAGGGAGAGCTGTTTGAAGTCATCTGAGTGGGAACTGCTGGAAAAATTGCTGGAGAACCAACATTTCCTGGGAGGTAGATTAGAGCAGAAGGAAGACTACAATCTGGAGGAAACCTGGAGAGGCAAATAAAGGGATGGATTCTGGATGTCTCTGTGACTGAACCTGTAAAGGCCGTCTAACCAAGTCCCTGTGTTTTCCCCAAGTATCCAGAAACCTTGATGATTTTTCCTTACCACAAAGCCCAGAGATAGTCTACATAAGCAAACTTTACCAACCAAACCAAGTCTTGTGGAGATCTGTTTGATTTAATATCTTCCCTTTAATGCTTGGGTGGGCAGACCATGTAGCTCCTTAACATGTTTACTAAATAATCATTTAATTAACTCCCACATAGTCAAAGAACACTGGGTGACCGCAGGACTGGATATAAGTATGGTCATTTAAAGTAATTGGGTACTCCTATTTCTTTTTGCCAACCCAAAATTTCCCGAAACTGGAGGTAAAAATGACATTCCCAACTGCTCCCCATTCCCCAGAGCCAGCCTTAACGGAGATGGAGTTTCCATAGTAAACTTGATATCTGGGTTTGGGCTGGGGCTGAAATGTCCCTTGCCAATGTAAATAGAGAGAAGTCCGTGATTTTGGCCGTACCCTCTACAGAGGGTGAGAAAGTGACCCTTGATAGAAGAGTGGGTTCTTCATTGCATAGTGGTGGAGGAAAAAGGGATCCGTCTATCAAAAAAGTATTTCTGTTCTTAAAAGTCTGTTGTGTTCCAGTGCTGATTTCCTTTTCTAGTGTGCAGGGAGATTACAAATAAAGAGTGCTGGATGTGTGACATTGCTTTTGCCAATAGAAACATGTTGCATATTATTCAAATTAAACTTTATGTAAAGTGTATTGTCAAATGTTTGATCCAGTCATGCTTCTAGGTGCTACATGTTATTTGAAGTAAACCCCATGCAAAGTACATTGGGAAGTTACATTGTTCCGTCATGTCCAGGGTGCTGCAGAATTCAATGCATTAATAGTATTCTGTGAGTGGCCCGGGTATCTGAAGTATTCTATAGACCCGTGATTCTATGTGACCAGGATGGCAATAACCAAAGAAGAAAGACTATACATGTTGTTTGGTTAAAGAGTCTGTGGCCTGTGTTATCCTAAACCAACTGGTGTTTTCAATGTCAGTGAAAAGTAAATTGTCAGGAAAGAGAGGCATTGGGGTCACAGAGTGAGGTGGCGTGTCTTGGGATTTGTGTAAATATTAATTGGCCTATTTATCAATAAATGTATGTTCTTTCTGCACGGCGGCCGGATTCTTGGCCGTCTGTTGCACGCGGTGAGGGCTGACAGCGGTGTCAAATGAGTCTGGGGTGGGGCTAGTGAAAGTTCCAAGACATTGAGTTATTGGTGTGGCGCTGTTGGTTGGGGAGGGAAAGAGTTCCCGCCATTGATTGGTGCAACTAAAATATCTCCTACACTCCCCTGGTTAGATTTCTCCCCACAGATATTCTGTGTGTTCCTTTTCCAAACAAAACGTCGGCACTGGATCCATGGACCCCCGGGCAGGGTCGACCTTTCCAGGTGATAGTCCAATCAAAAATGCTCAGACCAACCGACCATACCCAATCAAAATGTGTTTTTTCTGTTAACGAATCAAATGTAGGTATTCGTGCTACTGGGCCAGCGGATTAGTCTGCAGACTTGAACCGTCTGTACTTTGTTGGCCATTTAGAGCTCATTTAGTCACACTGGGTACATGTCAACAAACCAAGAAAGGCAAAACCACCCCCATGTTGAACATTTGCTATGATCCGAGCTGGACACGGTGCCAGGGAAAGCAGGGTCGCCAGCTCTACGTGACCTCGAGCTACTCTGGGGCTCTCCAGCCACTTACCGGCGCAATGAAGATTGCTAACAATCCTGCATACTATTCATCGCTTAATGACCGATCCCTCCCGCGCGTAATTCCTTAAATACCGGAGGTGCAGAGGACTACTTCAGTGCACGCACTGCATCTACTCCGGACGAGGGATGACTTAAGACGACCATATAGTCACGGATCCGGGCAGCAGCGCCGAACTCACTGAGCAATCACTCTGGCGTTGCTGCAGAGGAACACCTCTCCTTCCGCAGGAAGAACCTGCCCGCGCGCCGCCATAAACACACACAGCGGTGAGGCTGTGGGAAGCACCAGGCGTGTTTATGCCGGACGACAGCCCTGAGTGATGCTCTATACACAGCGCAAATTAGTGTGGCATAAACTTCAAATTACACACTTAGTGCAACAAGGTTCAGATAATGAAAAGATTCTTCTAAATGTAATTATTGTTTATGCTCAGCTCGAAAACCCCATCTGGACACCCAAGTGCCGAACAGAACACGTGCTGTAATCACACAACCTAATTGCATGGAGTAAAGGCAGGAACGGAGTTTTCGCAAATGGGAATTCTGATCTCTCCACTGCATCCAGCTGGCAACTGAAGGAACATTGATTAGAACACGACGTGTTCTCCTAAAGGTATTGTAGATGCAGGTAGGATAGCTGGGTTGGTTGAGTGTGAGCTGCTGGCATCTATGCAACGATTCCTCCTAACGGTCTGTTCTTTGCGACGCTGTGACGACTCCTGCTATGTGTACACGTTTCTAATTCTGAGAAGAAAAGAGAATAAAGACTTTTACGGACAGATTTAAGTATGGAAAGGGCGCGCTGTCTTCTATTGAGTCAGCTCTTAAGTCATTGGCCATGTTAAGTCAAAGGAAAATCAAGTACCCTTCTGTATGTGCAACTGGTTGTCATGGTAATAACCAACGATGCACTTCTGATTCATATAGAAATAGAATATATTGAGCAGTCAATAATGAATACCTACTGAGGTGGTAAATCATCGACTTTTGCATTTTTTGATAACAGTGTATATAACACATTGATAAATGCGGACTCTTCAACCGTAACACCGGATTGAACCGCCTACTCCTTAGTCACTGCTATCCGTGCCTACTCACCACACAGGCAGTCTCTGTCCAGGCGGTATAATGTCCTTTAATCGCGGAATGTTTATTCATAGCATTTTTTAACCGCACATTTTTTTACGGAAAAAAAACTCATCACATTTTTTAGTGGGGCTGGAACAATATATATTTGTGGTGTGGTTGTTCGGGATCATATAAAAAATAAAAGTGGATGGGGGTTTGGTGGGGGAACCCTCCAAAAATAAAAAAAAAGAAATTCAATTAGTTTTTTTTGTGCTTAAAAATCTGAGGTAAAAAATCCTGTGAAAAAAACATCCTGTGATGAAAAAACACAGAATCGTCCAGGCACCCAGACCTGCTCTTCTGGTCCTCGGCTGCAGCGGAACCCCAAGTTCAAAACCATCCAGCAATGGCAGCGCAGACACCAATTAACACAATCCCTGCGCATGCAAGCCCATGAATGCACAACTTCAAGGTATTTAAAGGCAGCTATCTCCATGTAAGAAGGTGGTTTAACCCATATGTCATGTCAAAACGTCTAAAACCCATGAGACATATTGATCTCTTGGTCCACGGATGCCAGAGAACCTGCTGGTCACATCATCTGACTTATTAATAACATTAGCTGCGGTACATCCAGTTATCACCGAATATGTCTGTGTGTTGAACGTGTCCACAGGAGCACAGCAGGTTTTGCACGTAACCCCTTCAGTGCCGGAGTTCAATATATTGCTGTGTTAGTTGGAAGAACATACTCTGCAGTTGTTGGTGTCTGCAAGGGGTGTGTGATTGTAGTCTTGTCATATTACCCTGCCATCCTTTGCCACGCCTGAAAGGCCAGCTGTTTGCTCCAGATGCTCCCATACCCTGGAATATTAAACACTGGATTCCTGCTCAGCACAAGCACTGACCAACCCAAAAGCGTAAGGGTTTTGACAAACTAGACAGCTGGCAGAATTGGCACATTTAAAGGTCTGGTTTTATACTTCAGGACAATAAAAGTGTATTTATGACCTGTCTGTTTTATCTTACAAATAACATTAGTACCTTGTAGGGGTGTGGGGAAGGGTGGTGGCAGTCTCCCAGCCAATGAGGAGGCTCAGAACGATGGCTTTACCAATTGGAAGTGGGAAGCTGCCATCCTCCCTGCAGGAGCCAGGTATGTGCATTCCATGCCCTCCCATTTCTCTCGTTCCCCCATTTTCCACATACCGCCCCCACGTCCAGCATCTCCCCAATTAGCTTGTGCTCCTTTGTCCCTCGCCGGCACAGAGAACACTCAGTATTCCTGTCTCATCTCCTTTGTTGCAATACCCACAATGGAAAGGGAGAAGAGACTATGCGTAGTTCCGCTCTCCCTTATCGGTGGCAGCCATCTTGCATTGTTATTTTTTTCAATTAGAGAAAGACAAACGTCGTTTTTCAACTCTGAAAAAAGAGCTAGTAGCATCCCAGTGCAATGTGCCGAGATACAAATATCAATAAACCCCTACGGGCGGGTGCTTTACTGGGGCAGGTAACGCCCAGGCTAATGTTTATTGGCCCTGGTGTTGCCTGCCCCAGTAAAGCGTGCACCAATTGGGGTTTATTGATGAATTTTTCTATCACTGAGAGACAGGAAGTGCATTTTTTGTATGATATCAGGAGCAATGCATTGCATGATTCATGTTACCTAATATGTATTCTCTGATTCAACGTCAAGCCCGTCTCACACATGTTCTTTTTAATTATGGAGGTTTTCTGAAATGTCCTCACGCTTACTACAGATTCCAGAGGGTAATATCACACACCTTGATTTTATAGCAGGGTTGAGCAGCACACACATTGCTGCTCTTTCAAAGAACTTGGCAGGAAGGGAGGGAGGGGACAAAGAAGGGGTCAGAAGGCCTAGATGAAGGAGCCAGCGGTGGTGGCGGGGGCCTATGGCCGGATGGCCAGAGCATCACGATCCAAATAATTGGCAGTTACCGGTTATGAGCCATTCTGTTTCACTTCTCAATATTCAACGTTTCCAGGTGACCACGGAACAGGTGTAGACTACCTGGTGAAGACACGGTTGTGGTTAAGAATGTTCTGGATCAGAACTCTTCATTGATCGGAAGGTTCTTTAAAGCTTGACGGACTCTGAAGAACTTTAAATCTCAGCAGCAGCGAACGCAAAAGGAGGAGATCTGGGGTGGATGGGTCTTGATCCTTGAGGAATCACACTCCTATCCACTTGAACGTAGCCAATAATGTTCACAGATAACCAACACCAAGCATTAGGTCAGACTAAAAACATTGGAATAGCTACACAAGATGCTAGAACTTAAGCAATTGTACTGGGCTATATTTACCCGTATGAAGCAATTGCAATAGAGTAATCCTCACATTTCCATTAAGTGATCAATTCATCAATTTGTGCTTTTTCACAGATCAGCTGTAATACTGTAGTTGAGCTTCAAAAGCATGAATAAAGCATATTTTGTAAAGGAAAACATTGTTACCGTGAAGATAATACTTAGTCCGCACACTTAAATGAGATTGGACTGTAATTAAAAGATTGCCTTCCAAATCTTAAGAGTTCTTTAGATCGCGAGTCACTTGGCATGTATCTATAAGCGAGCTGTCCACATACCAGAGCTTTCTAAGGTATGTTATATCACGGTGCTGCTTCAGACAACAGATCTGGCGCGGGATGACAGGAGGCTTTCATGGGAGAAAAAGTCAGGTTTGCCCCGTGCAGATAAATTTGGTTTATAGTCATTTGGTCGAAAACAAAAATGTTGAAAGTCATAATGTAGAAAAAAAAAGTCGCTTTTTTTTTCAATATGTTTTTTTTCGAAATGGGGGGGTTCCCCCCAACCCCGTTTTTTTATTTTACCCATTTTTTATACTTACTAAACCCAAAAAATACATATAAATAAAAAAATAATAGATTTAACTTTTTTTTTCAACATTTTTTTTTCGACATTTTTGTCATTCGACTTTTTATTTTTGACATTATGACTGCACACCGATAAATTCATTTGCAGATGAACCCTGCTACTCAATCTCTCCTTTATAACCACCCTTTTTTAGTGGTAATTTGGGAATGAGTCTTGGATATTGGAACGCCCCGGCACATACGCATCAGCGTCGCTATTAACTGGCATGTCTTTGTGTATAACACCAGCGCAGTATTGGGAATGCACATTTTTTCCAAACCAACAAGCTTCAATAGTCTCATTAGTCAGATTTATTGTATGATTGGTGTTTTGATGTGCAATGTACTCACCCCAGGTAATCATTAACTATAAAAAGATAGAGCTGAAATCAGGGTTGGGTGAGTCTTCAACCGCTTTAATGGAATCAGTGTTTGAACAATTAAAGTAATGTTGGAATCAGTTAAATCAGTGAAGCCTCTTTCGGGCTTTGTCAGAAGGAGACTTCAACTGACCATCCTATGAATCTGAAATCTGTTCAAACTATTAACTCATTTAGTATTAAATTAGTTTGAATCTGAAGAAAGTCCCAAACTCAGAATAAAATCAAACACAATTAAAACAAACAACATTCTAAGTGAAATGAAATCAAAATCGATTAAAATGAAGGCCAAAAGGTCAAGTCAACAGGTATTCCTGTCTTTTGGAGGCCCTCTAATCAAGGCCATTAGCTTTTGAAAACATTCAACTTACCCTTCCAAATGTATGCAATCACTTGAGCCAATTCAAAATGCTATACTTTTTTAGATCGGCTTGAATAAGAGCCAAACCGCCTCACAGATTTCCAGTTAAACTGTTGTAGAGTTACCTGGGGGAAGCCTTGCTTTGTAAACATCAAACATTGTTTTCATACTTGGGATCTCCAGACTCCTCCTCACTTCACCAAAGATGTGCAATTAAATGAATTAAGTTAGGCACACTGTATGGTGCTGGTGAAGTCGCAAACGTGATGAGGCTGATTGCCTGAAATCGGTTATGAACACAAACAATTCACGTTGTATGTATAGAGTTGTTTTTTTTTGTCAATGTGCCCTAAGTTTGACACGTGTTTCGACCCTAACAAGCTCTTTTTCAAAACAGGTCTCTCATGGGCAAACTGTTGAAAGTGGTCAGTGCGAGTTGCTTAAAAGCCGTATATAGGGTCAAATATCCCAAAACCTGGACGTCTATCAATGTTTCCCAATGTCAGAAGGGGATCACAAGGCCAATGACCCTCTCTGTTTCCTGTCCCCTCCACTACTACTGGAGCAAAGGATTTTGGGTGTGACATCAACAGGGAAAAATCCCCTGCATCTTGGAGCTGGGACTGGACCACTAAGGCAGGCTGGCTTTAGTCCAGCCAACTGAGAACTCTTGCCCTTAAAAGGAAGTGCTCTTGCATCTCTTCATCAGATTCGCTCAGTTCCTGGAGCATCCTATAAGGCTGCAGGTTCATTCTGAAGATCTCACTGGACTGACTTTGGGAGAGTTGAACTCTCCAAGCCATCAGCCTAAGGTAAAGAAGGAATCATCCAAGACAGAAGCAATGGCAGTCCCCTACCACTTCCAGGGCCAATGGGGAGAGGCATCCGCAGTGGATCAGTACCTACCACAAAGCAGTGGAATCTCCTTAACTGGGTGAACAGAGCCTAAACAGGAATCATCCTATCCTAGATTCCCCCAGAAAAGGCCTCACAGCAGCCGGAGGACCAGAACAGCCAAAGCTCCCTGTTCACCATACCGAACTGGTTGCTCCGTGTTCACTGGACTTGCAACAAAAGGGAACTCTTGTTGCAACACTTGTGTATAGGCACGTTACAAATGCCATATCATATCATAACTCACTGTTGCTGGTTGCTGTGCTTCTCCACCAATCAAAAATGTGATTGCCCCTTCAACCAGCTCGACAAAGCATCATGTCCCAGCCAAAGCTCATCCCCTGCTAAGCATGAAGTGACTGCTCAATGCCGGGACTCAAACCGAATCATTGGAGAGCCACTTGCCGACTCTAACGAGGGGTTACAACCATGCCTTGGCCCAGCTAAGCCTTGAGCTGCTGGCTCATTGATCGCACACTGACTCAACCAAGATCACCACTTCTACAAACGTTGCCGGCCGATTTGTACTGCTGGAAAGTCACTCATCGACCCCTCCCAGTAGCTAAAGACGAATTCGGCCTGGCCTGAAGTGTTCGTGGGACTGCTGCAACCTGGATCTTTGAAGAGCCACGGTTCTACCGTACAGAGCACCCACATTTTCCCCTGCTTGCTGCCACCAGGACCTCCACAATACTACGTGCCAGTAGTGAGCCTTATCAGGTTGCATTTATGTTCAACCCCGGGTCTGATTGTGTCAGCCCACCAAGAACAGAATCCATGCACCTATGACTCTGAACTGTCCCAATGCGTCCACTTGCACCCTAGAGACGGGTTAGGTCACCATTGCGTTTATGGTAGTACCTTACCTACCAGCCCTGGGACTCTGCTGAGAGTGCCTCTTCCTCCAATTGGTCCATTCTTCTCTGTTCTTCCTTTCATGTGGGTTTCTGTTTGGTGTTTCTATTAGTTCTACATGCAGATGGTGCACTTAAATTCAGGTGTTTATATTTTTATAGAACCTTGATTGGACATTCAGTTTATTTTTGGACTGTGACTCTGAGTTGTCTGGGTCACTTTTGGTTCACCTTCACACCCCTCTTGAGAGCGTAGACTTCCCTTTGCCCACGTTACCACAAAAGGCAAAGGAGGTATATCTCTTAACTGTCCCTGTTATACCTTTATGATCTTATTGTGTTATGGTTTGTAGTGGTGTGAGGGCTGAGTGGGCCATTTTACCCCGACTCATCCTTGTTCTGCTGCGGAGCAGAGTCAATTCCTCGCAGGTGTGGACCTCAGAGAACTAGTGTGGGACAAGGAGAAAGAACACGGATCCTGGAAATATGTTCCACAAACATTGTGAATAGCCAACAATCTTTTGGGGGTGAAGGGAAGCACCAAAAAAACAGCGGAACCCCCCTGCATTTTTGATCAGAGATCAACTGTTGGCTTCGAATTTGAAGCACGCGGTACCCAATGAGCTCTTGTACCCATGCTTCTGTTTGTGTAGCTGTAGGTCCTAAACCACATTCCTGTCGGTGGTACTTGAACAGGAGACTTGCTGGCCCCGCAGCGGGGGCGGGACATTTTAGAATGTGATTTATTGATGCAAGTTCTCGACATTGATGGAAGGTTCACACTTACACCATTAATGGGTCTGCCGAGCGGAGCAGTATATAACCGTAAAAGCAATCTGTGTGGAGCAAGTACCAAGATTGGGCAAATCATGGAACTTCAAAGAAGAAAAATGAGAAGTGGAGGAGGGAAGTCAACACCAGAAAAGCTGAGATATCTCCTATGATACGCCATCGGAGATTTGCCCGGGAAACCTCAGGCTCCTCGCGATTTTATGGCGCTGCCCCGCCTCTCTTAATAGGAACTTCTGTTCAGATGGTCAATTGCAGTCCATTCAATAGCCTTACAAACTGGAGATCTACAAGCATACAGTGGCAGGCGGGTAACTAAAAAGAAGCAGAATTGGAACCCTGCTTTAACAAAAAGAACACACAGATGAATGTATACAGCTATGCATGCCCTCTGATAGAAATAGTATTGATCTAATGCCCTTGGTGTGTTTCCCTTTGTGTGTCTGTGGGGGGTAAATGTGGCATGTCTCCAACTATCACATATAGAATAAGACATTCTTCTGTGTTGGTTTTTCTGTCATGGAATTGTGGTTATGGATATTTGAAATGAAAAGGGAATTAAAACAGAACAACCAACCAACCAGCACTTACCATGCTAGCAGGTAATTATAATTCTCTCTAGAATTACAGACACACGAGTGGGCAAAGTAGCGTGTCACTAGTGTGACTGAGGAATTTTTGGGGGCTTCTCTCCACTTATACTGTTAATTTACCCAGGATGCCCCTGCAGGCTTTGCATAATGTATGCATTACCCTATTTTGAGGAGTGTTCTTTTTTCTTTCTATAGGGCGCTCAGTTACATTCTGCGTGTACTTTTCTGATGAGCTCTACTGAGAGCCAAGCAGGTGCCATGAGTTGCCAGGCATTAATTCCAGTTCAGTGTGCTCTTTATTTCATTTGCACAAATAGTACAAACTTACACATTCGTAAGTGGGAAAACGGGTTCACAGCTGGCATGATGGAGTCGTGTCCCTGTAAAGGCTAACATGGGAAATTACTTAAAGCCCTCATTTTTCCATATGCTTTCAAGAATATTGTTCAGAATGGGACTCACGTGACCACCCTCAGAAGAATGAATGTCTGAACTATGAGTGGTTGACATGTGACTCGCTCGTCCCATGACCAAAAGGCTTTTACAGAAGGAACGGGTCAGCCGTTGCAGAATTTCCGCATTCCAGATTTACTAAGGAAATGGTACTCAAGTACCCTTTTTCAGAACACTGAGTGCCTTCATTATGCACGCTCGCCATGTGACTGACTCTGCCTCCTCCTTAATGGCATAGTGGGGTACAGGGATGCAATGCATTCTCCATTTTTCGAAATATTACATACCTCAATGGTGATGATTTTACAGGTTGAGGTGAAAACCCACACATGTCTTATTTGTAATGAACTCTACCCAAGACCTAGAACATTGCAAGGCTACCATGAAATCTAATTACCACTACAGCTGTTCATATGTCATTATCTACACAGGACACATTGCAAATGTGGTTAAGTTCCACTAACAAAAACCCATTCAATTGAGTGAAAAACATTGTTAAAGGGATGTTATGGTTACAAGTAAAACCGGAAAACCCTTGAAATTCGCCAGTTATTTTATGCTAAGCAACCATAACTCGCACCACCACCTTGCACTGCTAAGACTAACACCCAGGATATCAATTATGACATCACAATTCTCATTGATGACATCACCAATGACATCACAAATGCAATTCATTTTGATAGAAAGTCTCTAAAATGGGTTGTGTTTATAATGTTACTAACACAATGTCGGGGGTGATCAGTAGATCTATCATGAACTACGTTCTGTATTAAAGAAATCACTCATCTAAACAAAACATAATGGGGGTCATTACGACCCAGGCGCTAATTGCGCCAACTTTACCACCATGGTGTAAACTACGTTTACACCATGGTGGATGGCAGATTTACCGCCCCATTCCAAGGTGAGTGGGGCGGTAAATCCCCATTTCCCATTTTCCCTTCCCCATTCCCATTTTTGCCCCATAGGCCATAATAGGAGTCAGGAAGGCGCTAATTACGCCACCGTAAATTACGGTGGCGTAATTAGCATCATGGCAGGTTAGCGCCATGGATTTTAACGGCTGCTAAGAGCAGCCGTTAAAATCAGAATAGGCGTTAAGGGTTAACGACGGCGTTAACCCTTAACGCCTGGGTCGTAATGAGGCCCAATATTTGAGTGTTGTTAATACAGGAACCTAATCATACAAACGCATAGGACATGGCTGCAGCATGCACTACAGAAGAACAGTATTTTTAATTTGGCAATTTAGGATAGTTAAATAATGAATGCTACCTTATCGGACTTTCCAGTAATGATAAACAATGAATTAATAACTAATAGTAATAATTGGAGACTTAGCACACATTTGTGCCAGTACAAACAATACATATCAAGACTTACAATGCATACAAATCTGAGGCACATACAGGGAAACTTCAGCAAGGAGGAAAGAAACAACACCACCGAAAATGACACTAACATTAGACTTTTGTCATAAAGTACACACATGAATTGTGTGTTTGAGGCTTGCTTATTCCCCATGTATGTGTACCATGACATGAAGCCAAATCCTATGGAAAATACCTTAACAACATACAACAAAGTTAATGTGTACATATGTAACACCTTTAAATGTGTAAAACTGTCTCAGTGAACAAAATCATGTGGCCTATGCACGTCAGTGAGCAAAAAGAAGTAGCCCAGATATGTGATGTCATCAGTGATGTAATCAATGACATTTGTGATGTCATCTTTGATGTTCTGGGTGTTAGTTTTAGCAGTGCACGGTGGTGGCGCAAGTTATGGTTGCTTAGCTTACCATAAATGGCGAATTTCAAGTGTTTTTCGGTTTTACTTATAACAATAACATCCCTTTAATAAATATTTTTCAGTGAATTTCATGGATTTGTACTAGTGCACCTTTAATCTGCTACAAGTTCTTTATATTATCCCCCCCCGCCCCGTGGCAGATATGGAGTCTGGGGACAGTGCACTAGTCAGCGGACATCGGACAGCATTCACAAGGCTCACAATTATAGGGGAGACCAAAAAAAGCTGTAGCCATCAACCAACAAAAAGATGTACCTAAATGAATAACTAATGTTTACGACACACAAATATACCTTTTTGTACAAACACTTAAAAAAATACTATTTTGTTTTATTAAGCACACATTACAATTGAATGCGCCAATCACAAATCATTACTGTGCACGTCACATAATCTGCTCACTTCAACTCTGCATACAGATTGAGAAACACCAGGTACTTATTGGACAACACATTCTCACTAAATAGTAAGTGTATTGTATTTATTTCCCTATTATTTGTTTTAATATTTAAACGTGTTTTAAGACAGAAGGACATGTTTTTTCTTCACAGAAATGGCAAGCACATTTGAGTGGTTAGAGGCGAACTTCCCAAATGAAGAAATGACCTACGATAACATCTCCAACGGAATACAATACATATTTGAATGTAAACAATGAATGTGTTTTGTACACACATTACTAAATAATCATTTCTGTTTTTCTTACAGTACATAGTTTTCATGAAGACACCATGCCCAGCTTAATTATCCACGATCCCCAGAATCACAAAGAGAAGTCCTAGCCCCAACTGTAAATAAGAAAATCATGAACTTGTCTACAAAAATCAGATGAACTAAGGAATTCATTTAAATAACTTTTAGAGTATGTGAAAAATCATCTCATGAAAATTGTTCCCTATCACTGTCCTTCTTGCACCTGCCCCCCTTCTCCGCAGCAATCACCCCATCCAATTTTAAACATTGTAACCAAAGACGCTTTGATGAAGCCTCACTCCCTTCCTCCCCTCATAATTATTTTACAAAAGTTCCTAATTCTCCCATGTATGTTTCCCCTTCTGATACCCAATCCCTTTCCGGAATAAATATATTTTTTCTACTATAAATGTTTTGTATACTGTTGTGTGATATATATACATTTTTTTAAACTCCATATATGAGTCAGCAATCACTATGACTGTCAGAGGTGTCTGCACTCAAAGTGGAGGTGCCCCCAGACAGGCGCTATCTCCGAACATGTCCGATTTCGCATGATGCATGTTTAATTAGACCGTGGACACTGCGTCAGTTCTACGGACACCTAGCGCATGAGCACAGTGATTCCCACCCGTTAGGTGTCCGCGGACGGCCTCAGGGCTGCGGATGGTCGCAAATGTCACCATGTGACTGCACCCATGTGATGTGAAGGGAGTGTCTGCGAATGATGTCTGTGACCGTGTACAGTTTAAAAGTGCTTTTCTAGGCAATCTAGGGTGTTTCAAGCACAAACATTACACCCTCACAGTTCCAAGACCCATTCTTGATTGAGCTGGCAAATTTTACAACTTTTCAAGGCCTATTTTCAGTTCCTCTAGAGCAGGGGTGCACAACTGATTTTGACAGAGGGCCGAAAGTACCTTACATAATGGCTATAGTGGGCCGAAAAGTAAATGTGGGTGGGGCGGTAGGCAGGGCATGGAAGGTTGCTTTCTCAAACCCCAATTTGCATTAAACACATGGAAAAAGAATATGTTTTTGAGGTGTAACAATTTTTATTTGTATTTCAAACTTACATTTTGTACTACACATTTTCTATTGTTATAATTTATTTCTATTTAGTTATTGTATATCGTCTGTTTAATTAAACTATATATTTTATTGACTCTTGATTGGACATTCCTTTATTTTGGACCGCTATACTTGGCTGTTTGGGTTGCCCAAGAGGAGTATGGCCTTCGTTGTTTCAGGTTTCCTCAAAAAGCAAAGGATGTACATCTCCTAACTGTGCCTGTTTTAGCTTATTATTGGCTTCACTCTTGGGGTGCAACACTATGCCCCATGGCCCCCACCCGCAACTAAACACTATGCCCCATGGCTCCCACCCCCAACCTAACACTATGCCCCATGCCCCTCACCCCCAACCAAACACTATGCCCCATGGCTCCCACTCCCAACCAAACACTATGTCCCATGGCCCCCACCCCTCAAGTAAACACTATGCCCCATGCTCCCACCCCAACCAAACACTATTCCCCATGGCTCCCACCCCCAGCCAAACCCTATGCCCCATGTCCCTCACCCCCAACCAAACACTATGCCCCATGGCTCCCACCCCCAACCAAACACTATGCCCCATGGCCCCCACCCCTCAACCAGAAACTATGCTCCATGGCCCCCACCCCTCAAGCAAACACTATGCCCCATGGCTCCCACCCCAACCAAACACTATGCCCCATGGCTCCCACACCCAACCAAACACACTGCCCTATGTCCCTCGCCCCAACCAAACACTATGCCTCATGGCTCCCACCCCCAACCAAACACTATGCCCCATGGCTCCCACTCCCAACCAAACACTGTGCCCCATGTCCCCCTCACCCCCAACCAAACACTATGCCCCATGGCCCCCTCACCCCAACCAAACACTATGCCCCATAGCCCCCACCCTCAAGCAAACACTATGCCCCATGGCTCCCACCCCCAACCAAACACTATTCCCCATGGCTCCCACCCCCAGCCAAATACTATGCCCCATGTCCTTCACCCCAACCAAACACTATGCCCCATGGCTCCCACCCCCAACCAAACACTATGCCCCATGGCTCCCACCCCCAACCAAACACTATGCCCCATGGCTCCCACCTCCAACCAAAGATTATGTCCCATAGCTCCCACCCCCAACTCAGCACACACATTCTCAAGCATGCACCCATACAGGCCCATACCCCCCACCCTCCAACTCAGCACACACACTCTCAAGCATGCGCCCATACAGACCCGTACCCCCTAATCCCCAACTCAGCACACAACTCTCAAGCATGCACCCATACAGACCTGTACACCCCACCCCCAATTCAGCACCAAACTCTCAAGCATGCACCCATACAGACCCAAAGCCCCCACCCCAACTCAGCATACAAACTCTCAAGCATGCACCCATACAGACCCAAACCCCACACCGCCAACTCAGCACACAAACTCTCAAGCATGCACCCATACAGATCTGTACCCCCCACCCCCAACTCAGCACACACACTCTCAAGCATGCGCCCATACAGACCCATACCCCCTAATCCCCAACTCAGCACAAAACTCTCAAGCATGCACCCATACAGACCCGTACCCCCACCCCCAACTCAGCACACACACACTCTCAAGCATGCACCCATACAGACTTGTGCCCCATCCGCCAACTCAGCACACAAACTCTCAAGCATGCACCCATACAGACCCAAATCCCCCACCCTCAACTCAGCATACACATTCTCAAGCATGCACCCATACAGACCCAAACCCCACACCACCAACTCAGCACACAAACTCTCAAGCGTGCATCCATACAGACCCAAAGCCCCCACAACCCCAACTCAGCATACAAACTCTCAAGAATTCCCCATACAGACCCGTACCTCCCATCCCCCAACTCAGCACTCATAATCTCAAGCATGCACCCATGCAGACCTGAACTCCCCAACTTCCCAACTTAGCACACAAACTCTCAAGCATGCACCCATACAGACCCAAAGCCCCCACACCCCCAACTCAGCATACAAACTCTCAAGCATGCACCCATACAGACCCATACCCCCCACCCCCCAACTCAGCACACAAACTCTCAAGTATGCACCCATACAGACCTGAACCCCCCAACCTCCCAACTCAGCATACAAACTCTTAAGCATGTACCCATAAAGACCCGTGCCCCCACCCCAAACTCATCACAGAAACTCTCAAGCATCCACCCATACATACCTGAACCCCCACAACCCCCTACCCCTGCATCTCAACATACACCGCGCTTACACTCCAAAATCAACATTCAGGCAGACCCGACCTCCCCACATCTCAAAATACACTGCACTTACACTAAAAAACAAACAGTCAAGCAGACCCGACACCCCCAACTCCCGCATCTCAACATACACCACACTCACACTTAAAAACAAACATTCATGCAGACCTGACACCGCCCCACCCCCGCATCTCAACATACACCACACTTAAAAACAAATCTTCATGCAGACCCGACGCCCCCACCCCGCATCTCAGCATACACTACACTCACACTTAAAAACAAACATTCATGCAGACCCGACACCCACCACCCCCGCATCTCACCATGCACCACACTCACACTTAAAAACAAACATTCATGCAGACCCGACACCTCCCCCATCCCCGCATCTCAACATACACCACACAAACACACAAAAAGAAACATTCATGCCTGACACCTCCCCCACCCCCGCATCTCAACATACACCACACTCACACTTAAAAACAAACATTCATGCAGACCTGACACCGCCCCACCCCCGCATCTCAACATACACCACACTCACACTTAAAAACAAACCTTCATGCAGACCCGACACCCCCCACCCCGCATCTCAGCATACACCACACTCACACTTAAAAACAAACATTCATGCAGACCCAACACCCCCCCCCCCGCATCTCAACATACACCGCACAAACATACAGGCAGAACAGACCTGACACACAAACAAAAAGACCACTTACTTGTGCTGGAAGGCAGGCTAGCTGGAATGCTGGCGAGGTCTCTGGCACTACGGCTGGCGTGGGTGTGGCAAGGCTGAAATGCCTTCCGGCATCAAGCCTTACTGGCCATGCCAGCCATAGCGCTGGCCCTCCATTGGCGCAGCACACACGTACTACGTGGTTCATTGGAACTATGTGGTGTGTGTGTACTGAGCCAATGAGGGCCAGTGTTTTGTCCTGCCCGGAAGAGTTTCAAAGACTTTCCTAATGGAGGGCGGCCGATGTTGCTTGCAGGCCTCACTCCATTAGGAAAGTCTTTGTACCTCGCTGGCTGGACAAAACAGCATGGCGGGCCGCAACTGTCCCATGGGCCGTATGTTGTGCACCCATACTCTAAAGGGACCCACCCATTAATTTTCCTCATTCTCAATCTGTCTATCCAGGAGAGAGCACCTGCTTTGCAGATCTGTTTTGCAGAACTTCTTGGAGAACATCATGGCATCTGTTAAGGCTATCCCTCCTTTCCAACCACCCCCACGCCCGTACCCCCACCACCACAACCTCAACAACCTGGAGGGCCTGGACAGGTGAACAGGTGTGAAGATACCGATGAGGATCAAGAGGAAGAAGATGATGAGGTGGAGGAAGTCCTTATCACAAGTACTCAGAGTGAGTCTGGGATGTGGCAATTGTTTTACTACCGAGTGTAATGTCCCAAAGGCTTGTGCAAGCAAGGTTCGATGTACTGAGTGCAAAGTTGTACTCAGCTGTGGGAAACCTGGCTTGTATTCCTATGGGACAACTTCCATGAGGTGCCTCACCAAATCTAACCACCCGACTGCTCTGAGAAAGGCGATACCTTTCTCAGGTAAGAGTAGGTTGACTTCCTCCACCCCATCATCTTCATCTGCTGCTGTTAGCAGAAAGGATACTCCTTTGGGGCAGGGTATCCCAGCAGCAGTCTCAGACGCCATATACAACACTGCTGACATTATTCTTTTGAGGGTCACAGTGCTATGTTTGTACTGTGAAGCACCTATCTGTAGGGGGGAGCAGTTTCAGAGTGTTTTCGAGGCTGCGGTCATGGAACACGAGAAACACTGTCCCCCACCTTAACTTTAAATCTCGCCCAACATCTTTCTCTGTCCACCTGCCCCTTCATCCCTGTGGTTTGTGCCCCTTCCCTCACTCCCCTTCCCTACCTCCCCTTCCCTACCTTGCCACTCCTGAAGAAAGGTTCTTTTAGGAGCTACCTTTCAACGTGAAAAAATAAAAGACAGAAAAAAGTCACAGACCCCTGTGCAGCCTGCATAGTCCACAGACAGCGCAGTAGTCTGCGAACACCTAAATAAAATGTCCAGCCATGGGGTGGGACAAGTAAAATCATTTAAATTTCTTCACGTTCAAAAATGGTGGCTCTTAAAAGAACCTTTTTTGTGTTTTTGGCTTTTATATTTTTTAAATTGTTGGTTTTACAAACTGAACTAAGAAACATTTTACATAAGTTAATTATTTCTTCTTACTTTCACAAAAACTGCTTCAAACCATTTTGAATGTTTTCCACAAAAATCTGTTTACCCACATAAGAAAATTGATGCCATCTCTCTCAAAAACTGTTGGCACTATCAAATGTAATGTCCTCCTTATGAAGCAATGTCATGCCAACATCTCACAGAAAAGCACACACATTTCTATTGATATTGCACCTCGGTTTTTCCATTTGTCGGCCAAATAAACTCAAGTGCATCCATATGTGTCTCTGGGCAATGGGTAAAAACATTAATTTTGAATTAGGGAACATTTCCTTCAACTTTCCCAATGCCTCAATCATTTTTGTAAACTGCAATGGAATTCCAGTCACGTACTCCAAACTGTTCCCTCCACAATGTACAATGATAATGTCTAGATGTTTCAATTCAACCATATTTGCACTAAATGGGAGCACATCTACCCACTTCATGCCTCACACTCCATACCAGAACATTTGCAATTCAGGGAATTCAAGAATTTTGGCTACTCCACAATGTTCAGCATACACCTTCAACTAATGGACCCAACAGTCCCCCACAATCCACACACTCTGCCTTCCAAAAGAAATTGCCATGGCCATTTGCAGTCCACTCACAACTCCTACTATCAAAACTCCTGCTACCCTCTCTTCATCTATAACACAACCAGGAAACCTTATTGGATTATCCTTCAATGTCTGTGGACACCCGCGACTGTCCGCTGTCAAACCAGTACCCTTTCCATGCCAGGTAACCTTAAAAGACCCAGAAGTGGCAAGTACTGTCCATGGCCTACAATGGTGTCCAAGAATTCTGCAGCCAGTCAAAGGGATTGAGGGGGGAAAATAAACACAATTTAAGTTATTTAAACTACATTACCTATAATTCCTACACATATATTGGTACTGTGGTGGTGGCCATGGCCAGTGGCCACAATCACCAGAATACAATTAACTGTAAAACAAGTATGTACCATAAAGTGTCAACTAATAAAACTCACCGCGTGCAATAGTAATGATGTCTGCAGACACTGAAATCGACCACAGACTAGGCGGCATCTGCAACCCTTCATTCCATCTATCAAAACTACTTTATATCATCTTTATTTCATTCCCCTACCCTTTCCAAACAATATAAGTGTTTCCCAAGCAGTCTGTTCACATCGCTGTCTGCAAACTACTCCGGTGTCCGTGGACCACTACAACACCTGCTCAACCTTTTTACACCTACAAAAATATCCCCATATCATCTTTTTTCCACTCCCCCACCCTTCCCAGCCCCTCATTCCACTACAAAATAACTCAAAATGTGTTTTCCTGACTTTTCGCCCACCACAATGTCTGCAGTGAGCCGCTGCTGTCCACGGATCCAACATGGTGGGTGTTTCCAGAAATGTGATGCACTTCACTTTTTTCACCATCCAATCATTGTGCACGCCTGGTGTTCGTGGACATCACATCGCCCTCTGTGCCAATCGAAGGCCCATCCGTGGAGCGAACAGAGAAGTGAGTCAGCGGACCGGACCCAGATATCACAATATTTTTTTCAACTTTTTGGTCGATTTAAAAATAACTACTAGATGGATTTACACCAAGTTGAAAAAAGCCCGCTTTCGGGACCACAACGCCGCTCCTGCCACAAATTTGGTGAAAATCTGTCCAGCGGTTTGGGCTGTAGTCGTGTGCAACATTTTTTGCCATTGCGCCTATGGGAAATAAACACACACATTTTGGGACCCTCCTATAACTTTGCCCCCTCTGCATGAAACCTCATCAACTACAGGGCATCTGGTAGCAGCCTGGTAGTTATGGTTAAGTTGCTCAACCCCTAGGAAGAGTACTTTTTGGACAGCCTTTAACTTCGCCCCTCTGTATGAATCCACACAAAACCTTGCAAAAAAAGTATATGGCCCTGTCAAATTCATTCTACAAAGTTTGGTGAGGTTTCGTGCAGGGGATGCAAAGTTGCAGGCGGATCACAAAATTTGGCCTGGGTTTGGTCCACAGACGTACTTCCCTGTTTGGTCCGGGGGTGGGCCTCCGATTAATCCAGAGGGTGGCGTGAATAAGTGAAATACAAGTTAATGGATTTGTATTCCCTCACCCGATGACTGGAATGTTCCATATGTCCTCAGACATTAACACTGTCTACGGACTATGCAGGCTGCAAAAGGGTCTCAGTTCTATTTTTTAACTGAAAGGTGGCTCCTAAAGGAACCATTTTAATGTGTGCTTTTTTGTTTTTTTAAAGGAGAGGCAAAGTAATTTGAGGTAAGGGATGGAAGGGAGGCAAGAGGCACCAACCACAGATACGGAGGGGCAGGTGGACAGGGGAAGATGTTGGGCAGGCCTTACATTTAAGGTAGGTCACAGTGTTTCTTGTACTCCTTCACTCCGCCCTCGAAAGCACTTTGAAATTGCTCCCCCCAGCAGATCGGTTAGGTCGCAGTAAAAACATAGCATGGTGACCATTGAATGGTAAGGGTCAACAGCGTTCTGTATAGCCTGTGAGTGAGCCACCAGGATCCTCTGCGCCACAGGAGTCACCTGTGTGGTTGCAGGAGCAGTCGAGGAAAATGGGGTAGAGCGTGCTAACCTGCTTCTCCCTGGTAAAGGAACAGCTTTTCTCAGAACAGTCCGGTAGTTGGATCTGATGTGGTGCCACATGGAGGAGTTCCGGTGGGAGTACAGACCATGTTTTCTGTGACTGAGTAAGTGCATCTGACCTTATCTCCCTGGGCCTTTGGTAGACCCCCGACGTTGGTGAAAAACTGTCACACCCATGATTCATGCCAGGAGCTGCAGGTAGGCAGTTCCTCTACCTCGTCTTCCTCTTCATCCCGTTCTGCATCACTGCACCTGTTCCCCTCTCCAGGCCCTCCAAATGGTGATGGTGGTGGCCCCTGGGGTGGAGGAATGGCCATGACAGATGTCATTGTTTGCATGATGGAAGTATCCTGAAAGAAGATCTCCAAAGATGCTCTCTCCTGGTCTGAAAGATTGAGAATGACAAAGTAATGGGTGGGTCCATTCAGAGAAACTATCCATAGACCTTGCGACTGTCTGCGGACTATCATATCAAATATAGGCCTTGGAAAGTTGTAACAAGTTGACAGATTGACAAAGCATGGGTCTAGCAGCTCTTGAAATGTAAACTTTCACTTTGAAAGTTCCTACATTGGCCAAAAATGCAGTTTTAAACTGTTTGCAGTTCTGGACTCTGTCCACAGACACATCATCACACGTCACAAGTGCGGTCACATAATGATGTTTGTTTGTTTGTTTGTTTATTTATTTATATCGCGCACCTGACCCGGAGGTAACTGGGCGCTAAGGATAGTGGTGGTTACAAGGCATAGGTTGACAATTATGTGCATTAAACGTTTGAACATACATAGTAAAGGTTACAATGGTAAATATATACAAATTGCGCATTATACATACATGTTGTACATTTGGTCGGATCAGACGTATGAGCCGATCACGGACGTCGATGGAATAGGACGCCGATGGAATAGGATACCTAATAGTTAGTGGTATCAGGAGCTGTTATTTTAATTTTTATTTAGTATCCAGGTAATAGCCTGGCTTCTGAAATTGTTGAAGGTCTGAATGGTTTGAATATTCTGTGGGAGAGAGTTCCAGAGCTGCGCAGCTAATACTGGGAAGCTGGAGCCTCCGGCTCTTTTTAGATTAAATCTGGGCACCACCAGACATGGTGTATTGGATGATCTGGTGGTTCTATTGGATACCTTCCATGTGAATTTATCTGTGAGGTAGAGGGGGGCTTGGTGGTTAAGAGCTTTATGGGTGAGACACATAGTTTTTAGGGCAATTTTATCCTGTATAGAGAGCCACCTGTGGTACTTTCTCGTTTCTGATATATGCTCTCTTTTAGGAATATTCAGTGCGGCTCTGAGCGCGTTGTTTTGCATAATCTGTAGTTTGTTTAAGATAGTTTTGTTCGCTCCTAGATAAAGGCTGTTGCAGTAATCAAGTTTGGATTGTATGAGCGCTCTCGCCAGCGTAAGGCAGCTAGTGGGGGATAGTAGAGGTCTACAGGCTCTGATCAATTTACCAGTGTAAGCAGTGGCCGATGATGTCATGTTGATGTGTTTAGTTAGGTTAGACTTGGCATCGAAGTAGAAACCTAGAGTTTTTACATGTTTGGCAATGGGTATACTGTTCCCATCGATGACTATATTTGTGTAGTGAGGACTTAGTTTAAGGATGTTGTTAGGTGATCCGACTAGGAGTAATTCGGTCTTATCATCATTCAGGCAGAGGCCGTGTGTGGCCATCCATGCCTGAATGATGATGAAGACTTCGTTAATCCGTGCGACGTCTATGTCATAGGTTCCTGAGAGGGGTAGGAGTACCTGGGTGTCATCTGCATAATTTGTGTAGGTGACACCCAGATGGTCCAATTTGTCAAATAATGGCTTTGTAAAAATATTGTACAAAGTGGGTGAAACGCATGATCCTTGAGGGACACCGCAGGTGATGGGGATGGGGTCAGCAGCTGCTGAGGGTGAAAACACGCGCATGGTTCTATTTGCGAGGAAAGATTGGATCCAGGCAACAGCAGAACTGGAGAAATGGGCCGCTGAGGAAAGGTGGTTACAAAGTATGGAGTGATCCACCAGATCGAAAGCTGCAGAGAGGTCGAGTAGAAGTAGGATGGCCATCTTTCCTTTTGTCTTTTAATTCATCAATCTGGCTTTTGAGGTCGACCAGTGCAGTTTCTGTTCCATGCCGAGGTCTGAAGCCAGATTGACGGGTGCCGAGTAGTTTGTGAGCTTCCAGATAATCTTGTATCTGCAAGTAGGCTATTCTATCCAAGATTTTCAGTAGAAAGGGGACTGTCGTGATTGGTCTGTAGTTGGTGGGTATAGCTGGGTCAAGGGTCTGTTTTTTTTAATAGTGGTAGAACCCAGGACTGTTTGAGGTTACTTGGGACGGAATTGTTGGAGAAGGAGGAGTTTACAAGTTTGGTGATAAATGGGGCGAGGTCTCTAGCTGCATCTTTTATAATCTGGGCAGGGCAACTGTCGCCCTTGCAATGTCTCCAGACATCCGCGGTGCTGACGGCTGTCCTCAGACACCATCGGGCAGAGACCGGGGGCGCATGCGCATGGATGTCTGAAATAGGCGCCCTGTCATCGGACTAATTAGAAGTGTGTCATGCGAAAACAGACATGTATGGACACAGCACGATGTCCGCGGACATTCCATTGTGTGAACGAACACCGCGGACAGTCGTTGAGTCCGTGGAGTTTTCATTTGACTTTTAAAAAACTATATATTAAAGAATGATATGCAAGATATTTATAGTATAAAGAATACATTTATTTATGAAAGTAATGGGGTATCAGAAAGGGAACCATAAATGTGAGGATTTTGAATTTCTATACAATGATCATTAGGGCAGGGACAGAATGAGAGTGGTTTCATCAAAGTATCTTTCATTTATATTTTTGAAATTTCATGGGGTTGCTTGCTAGGAGCAAGGGGGACACGTGCAAGAAGGATAGTGATAATCGACATTTCAAAAAACATGATTTTTAACATGATTTAATTGTTCCTTAAAGTCATTACTGAGTTCATCCAATTTTGCAGACATGATCATGATTTCATTATGTACAGTTGGGGATAGGGATTGTCTTTGCGATTCTTTGGATTCTCCATAGTTAAATTGGGGATGTTGTTTCTTCATGTAAAGTATGTACTACAAGAAAAGAAGACATTATTATTTCAATGAGCTCTGTATAAATTACATTATTTGTTTATATTGAAAGATGTACTATGCCATTAAAGTTGGTATCATCACTTATTTCTACTTTTGGAAAGTTAATTCGAAGCACTCAAGTGTGTTTGCCATTTCTGTTAGAACAAAACGAAGGGTGATATTTGCTTATAAGACATGTTTACATAATACATGGTCATCATAGAGAAATAAATACAGTGTACTTACTATTTGATATTGGGTTATGATATGATAGGTTATTTATAACATGTTAATACCCAGAGGTTTTTAAGTGTGGACTCGGGGAGCAAACCTGTGGTGCTCCATGTCGTCTTTCTTCCAAGGCGAGCATGTTGCCCCTGACTATCCTCCTGGGACTTGTTTTGGAATGAACTTCTGCTGTATCTGAGTCTATATGAAGAGTTGTACTGAAGTGATAATTTGAGGTGTACAGTTATGGTTTGTGCTTGGTGCATTCCGTTATAATGTGTGCTGAATAAAAGAAAATATATTTTTTACATTTTGAAATGATAAATTGAACAAAAAGTTATATTTGGGTGTAGTAAATATAAGTAATGATGTTTTATGTACATGGTTTTGTTGGTTGATGGGTACACAATTTTCTGTTGTCACCTGTGCTTCTGGGTTTTGTTGATGCTACCTGATGTCCATGGACATTTGTACTGTCTGCAGATTCTATGGCTTTCATATTGGGGTGAGAATGATATAAAGCACTTGTAGCAAATTAAAGGGGGGGTGGTAAAAACATATGAAATTCAGTGAACAAACTTTATTAAAGGGACGTTATGGTTAAGTTGCACTCATAGAAATCTATGAAATTCTGTAAAAAATCTTTGTTAAAGGGATGTCATAAAAGCCTATTAAATTCAATAGAAAACATTGTTAAAGGTTATGGTTACAAGTAAAACTGGAAAAAAAAGAGAAATTCACCAGTTATGGAAGTTAAGCCACCATATGTCACACCACCACCTTGCACTGCTAAAACAAACACCCAGGACATCAAAGATGACATCACAAATGTCATTGATGACATCATTGATAACATCACATATCTAGGCTAGTTGTTTTTGTTCACTGACAGTGAGAATTGCATACATTCTAAAGGTGATATATATCTAGACATTAACCTTGTTTTATGTTCCTAAAGTACTTTCCTTAGAGTTTGATATTAGCTCATGGTGCACATACATGGGGCATGCGGCAGGCCTCAAACACACAATCCATTTCTCTAAATAATGAAGAACTCTGTTATTGCCATTTTGTAGTGTCACAACCAACATAGCACACACAGTCACTTGTAGGCACCTGTAGGCACTTTTCATCAAAATTAATTTTGTATGTAATGTCATCAATAACATTTGTGATGTTATTGTTGATGTCCTAGGTATTAGTTGTAGCAGTGCACGGTGGTGGCACAAGTTATGTTGGCTTACCTTACCATAACTGGTGAATGTATGGGCGTTTTCAGTTTTACACATAACAGGGAAAATACTTTGCGCACGCCTACAGCTCAAACCGCTGGACGGATTTCCAAGAAATTTGCGGCAGGAGAGGCTGCTTGGTCTCGAAAGCGTGCTTTTGTTAATTTGGTGTAAATCTGTCCAGTATTTTATTTTTTTAAATGGCCAAAACGTAAGGCAAAAAAATTTGTGATATCTATGTCCGCTCCATGGACAGACTTCCCTGTTCGCGCCGTGGACAGGACACCGATTGGTTCATCAGCTTATGTCTTGTCCGCAGACATGAACGGGTTCGCCGATTGGCTGAGGTGAACCGTGAGGTGCTTCAAATTGTTTCGATGTGCCCGACATCTTGGATCTGCCGACAGAGGTAATATTGGGGAGTGTTTGGTGTGCAGGAGTGCTTGGGGAGGGTTGAGGAGTAAGAGATTGGTGAAATATTGTATTTGTTTATTAGGTGACAGGTGCCCTTGATGTGTTTGCCATGCCCGCGGTCGTAGCAGCTGTCCGCGGACATAATGAATGCACTACTAGCTATTTTCGTTTAGTATGATGTTGGTTTTGGGTTGTTAGTCCAGCATTGATTATAATTAATATCATCTATAAGCAGCCCGCATACCAAAGTCAAAATGTTTGGTATTATAGGTGTGTTATGCTGTGGTGGTTGTGGCCAGGGCCTAGAGTCTTGGGTGCATGGCTGAAGGCCATATCCCGTAGGCCATGCACCCAAGACTCTAGGCCCTGGCCACAACCACTGCAGAATAACACACCCATAGAATCAAACACCCATCAAATATCCACAACACCAACATTTGCGTACTGTTTCATTTGTAGAATTGGTATGTGAAATTTTGGCTAGGTTATGCAGTTGAAATTGTAGAGTTTGTAACAAGGAGTGCAGTGTTTCTGAGTTTATTTATTGGATACTTACTGGTTAAGTTTTTTGTGGTGGTATGCAGTTTTTTCATGACATGGGTAACTGGACCAGACATATTTTTTTGATCTCTGTGATAAAAGAAAAGATCATTTGTTAGAGCAGGTAGTTCATAATGAGTTATTTCATTGCATAATAGAAATTTCTGCATTTTTTTACCCTCATATTTAGTACTTTACGAGTACTATAGTTCAAACCAGTGTACTGCGCAATTTGCTCAGTTTCTGTGTTTGTTTTCTAAATCATTGGGTCTGTGGGGAAAAAAAATCATGCTGGATTAAAAAAAAAACTTTCTATGGTTTGGTACAATAACAATAAATTTCTTTCATTTTGTTACTGTTTATTTCTTGTTTCTTGCTAATCTTCTATCTTTGGCTTGTTGTAGATGTGTGGGGCAATTAGATACCTGTTGGTGTATTCTAATTGTTTATTTTTACTTTTATGCTATTCATCTATCTATTGGGTTGTTGCAGATTTTTTGGGGCAGTTAGATATCTCTTGGTGTATTCTAACTGTGTATTTATTGTTTGATTTTAGTAGTATTAGTTTATCTGTTTGCTTGTTGCAGATTTTTGGGGTAGTTAGATACCTGTTGGTGTATTCTAACTGTATATTTCTTATTTGATTTTAGTGGTATTTATTTATGTGTTTGCTTGTTGCAGAATCTTGGGGCAGTTAGATACCCGTTTGCGTATTCTAACAGTGTATTTCTTGTTACATTTTAGTGGTATTTATTTATCTCTTTGCTTGTTGCAGAATCTTGGGGCAGTTAGATACATGTTGGTGTACTGTAACTGTGCACAGTTTTGAAGTTGAAGTTTTACCTATGTTCATACACAGATTACGTATAAAATTTTGGTTTTAAGAATATTAAATAAGCATTTACAAGATTTGCTGGCAATCTCTGCTTTAGAGTAATGGTACTATCTTACATTCAAACCATCCACAATTCTTTTTTATATATGCAGTGTAGTGACCTGCATTGGTTGTGGCTCCAGAGTGGTAGATTATACTTATTGTTGTGAAGGTTTTCTTTCCAAGTGATACTTGACCATGTGTGAATCCAGTCAATTTACAGTAGTTTTTGGTACCATCTGCATTGTAACATAAAAGCATTACTATGACATATTTATATGTCTGTATTTGTAAGGTGGATCAATTATCTGAATTGTAGGTAGTACATAATCTGCTATGGTTTGCATTTTGCAAAAGTTGCTGAAATGGAATGGATTCACAGTTAGGTATGGATACATACACAAAGCGTTCATTAGGGACTTCTTCCTGTGCCACATGGTTGCAGAGAGTGCATGTATGTTTCCACATGTATGAAATCTGAAAGATGTCATTTATAGGTATGTTTTTATTTTCCAGTACTTGTAGTAAGTACATTAGAAATTCCTGTGAGTTTATAGTGAATTTGACAATTCAGCACAGTAGTCCAATTCTTGTCTTATTCCATGAATGCTGTAAGTGCTGTCAGGATTGTTGGTTGCATTTCTATGAAGGACTAACATTTGAAAACACAATTGGTCTGTACTGTGTAAGTACATCTTCTGAATAATTGATGGCAATTGGAATAGAATATTTATTGCTTCATTTGTGTAGCAATTTACAGCAGTTACATTTGAAAATTTGAATGGAGCAGATAGTTCTGTGTGGAAGTCATTTGTTTGGGGTTTGTTTTGATTTTTTGAAGAAATAGGTGAGTTACTTTGACCACTAGATTGTTGTTTGATTGTGGTACTTGATGAAGTATTTTTGTTTCCCTTTGGAGGAATTGTAGTGATATCCTGAATCATTTCAGTTTGAAGTAGTTTTCTTTTAGAACACTTTGCTTCTTGTGGAACAGGATAGTTTTTAGATGGGGGTGTAGAGTGAACATAGTCTATTGTATTTTAGAATGCAAAGAATATCAGCATTTACTTTACTTGCATCAATGTTGATTAGTATTAGCCCGTCAAGTGTACATAAGTGTGATAGTGCTACGTAGCTCATGCCTTCTTTAAAGACTGTGCTACCAATATCTATTAATGTTTCATATAGGGTAAGACCTTGTGATATGTGAATGGTCACTGCGTATGCTTGAATTAATGAAAATTGTTCTCTACATAGATACATGTCTTTGAAAAGAAGGTAGCAGGCTGTTGGCGTCCTATCCTTTTAACGTCTAATAGTTTGTCAAAGAGAAAATTGACAAATTGAATGTTGTTGTGACGTGGGTTTGTTTGAAAGCCAACAACTGTACCAAGTGCTCCATTAACTAGTCCTTGCTCCACGTCAAGGTTACGTTTAAGCATTACTCTACAGTTTAAAGATAATGTTAATATTTTCTCCAATCCAGCTCTGTTGGAGATAGTGTTTTCTAGGGTATTTAGTCTTGTTGTGGCGTGTTGACACATGGGTAGTGTCATACCATGTATGTCCAGTTTATCTGTGCAGCAAATTTCAATTATTAGTTGCCTTTCTTTTTTCAACATTGTCTCATTGAATTTGGAACAGCTTGCAAGAGTTGGCATCAAGGACATACAATTGACATTTTTGTGAGCTAATTGTTGCATCACATCAGTAGCACATGAGTTACTTTTCAAAATGTTGGCGTATGTGAGGTCTGCAGACTAGCACATGTTTTCAGTTAATTCTCTGTATTGGTAATGTTGCCAAAGGTTTACATTTCCTATGCTGCTGAGTGTTTTACAGCACAGTTTGTGCGCTAAGGTTTTAAAAATATGTTCAGCTTTCACTGGTGTCAATTGAAGACGTCCGAAAATAATAATGTGTTTTCCTCCAAAGAGCTGGTCGTAGTCTGTTTTGAGTACCTCTTGTAATCTGAGGTGAATTAAAGCCAACATTAGGTTGGACACCGTGCTGACCTCATCTATTAGCAGCATTTTCATTTGTTTGAAAACTCTGCATAGTTCCATTGCAGCTTCTGTCAAAAGTTTGTAATAGTCTAATTTGTTTTGGTGTTCTACTGGAAGGAGTAGTAATTGGTGTAAAGTGACACCGCCTATGTTGTAGGCAGATAAACCTGTGGGGGCAGTTACAACAGCTGACAGTTTGTTGTTTGTCAATTGTTGAAGGAACTTGCTATTGATTTTGATTAAGAATTGTTTGCCTGAACCAGCTTCACCACTCACATATAGCAGTATAGGTTTGTAGTCTTGGCAGGTACAGTTTGTATTTTCATGTTCCACACCATGTTCAATTTGTTTTGTTATTCCTTGAAAAATGCTACGCTGTTCAGTGTTCAGTTGTGATTTCAGTACAGCAAAGTCTTCTGTGTCTTGTTATACTGACACATGGTGTTTTCTACTTCTGTCATGGCTAATTCTGCCTCATTTGCTATTAGTGGCTGTCCAAGTGGTTCTTGGCTTCCTGTTACAAAAGGTTGACTACTGTCGGGAGTGTCCACTTGTAGTTGGGCCTGGAGTTCTTCGTGTTGCTGTTCATTGTGCAACATTGTTTGATACTGTGTAAAGTTTATGTTTGTTATAGTGCTTTCATTTGCTTTGAAAGTTTCTTCATAGGAGTCATATGCATCCAATAACTCTTCTTATTTTCTCCATGGTTTAAAAAGTTGTAACAGAGACATGTAATACAGCTCTTTATGTTGAGGAGTTTTTAATGTCAATTTGATATGATTAATTAAGCTGTGTTTGGTAAGTTTCACTAAGCTGCCTTCACAATTTAACACTCGGTATCTATCTTTCTTTTCATCTGGTTTAACATTATTTTTGTATGTGAAGTTTTTGGCTACATGGTAGAGACACATAGTTTCTAAAGTGGTACTCCTGTTTGGGTAGTATTTGTCTAGTAAATTATTTTTCAAAATGTCTTGGCTGTTGGGATATTTTTTGGCCATTGTTTCTATGTCCTCATATGATTTGAGAACTCTTTTTCTAGATTTAGCAGGACCAAGACTTAGCCATACTATATTGTCAGATTTTCCATACAAGGCAGTACCGGTTAAACGGTCTGCAGCTTCATATCAGCCACATTCTCTATGAGAGAACATTTATATGCCTAAACTGTACAAGTTCTGTAATAGTGTTTTGGAAGATTATATGTCATCCCAGAGGTCCTGAAGCTCTGTTTTCTCTGCTTGGGTTAAGTAGGCTGTGACATATCATACAACTTCAGTGGAATTGTCTGCAATGTACTGCACATATATGTTTGCATTCCATAGGATGGCAATGATTGCATTGTAATCATTGATGTATTTTGATTCTTCTGTTCTTTTTATGTAATATGTGTTCTTATGTGATTTAACTTTTGACACTATGTCTGACTGAAGACATGAAGTTGTTTACTTGACCTGTTGCTGAAACTGGTCTAGGGAAACCAAAGCGGCATTTGGTGTAGTATGTAACTTTTTTATACTTGTGAAATTGTAATATTTGTGCAGGAAGGTCATTATGTTTTGTTTGGGAAGGGATTTCACAAGTGATATATTTTTGGATGAATTCAAAACAGTGGCATCACTGGCCTGACCAAATTTAGGAGCATCTTTAATCACAAAAGCATGTGGATGTGTGGTGCTCCTCTGGCTTGGTATTCTTCTCTCCAATAGAAGTATTGAACTTCTCCGAGGGGAGGAACAGTCTTATTACAAATAAAGTGTAGCATAGCAATGAAGCAATGATGGACATATCTTGATACATTTACAGGATCTAGAGAGCAGAATTCTCCTGGTGTTTCTATATCTATGTTTGTTTTGTTTTTGTTTGCTATGCATAGGAAATCATGTAATTCTTCCCATGCATATTCTGCACAACTTAATGTAACAAACCAAGTGGGTGGGCCAAGGTTTCTGATCATACAGCGTATATCTCCGTGATATCGGAACCAGTATTCGTACCACGCATGTTTGCTAAAATAATTGTAATACTTAACTGTAAAACTTCATCTTTTTCTTGCAATTTTTGTAATAATTGCATAGCTGACATATTTTGAAAATCGGTACCTGATTTTAAGTGTGTGCAACTCCGTAGCGTAGAGTTGCTAGTTCACTTTCAAAGAGAAGGTGGAATATGTATTCCACATTTTGTCTGAATCTGGGGTCGTCAGAATACATTTGTCGAGAGCAATATTCTGATGCTGTTATCTGTGTGGATCTATCATTGTACCTTCCTCCTTTTCCAGTAGGAAAGAGTAGCGGAAAGGCCTGTGCTTCGATAATTTTTTCCCATATGCCGATTGGAGATCCTTTGGCTTGTCGCATTTGGTATGTTTCAAGTGCATCATCTATAGTATCTTTAGAGTGTAAAGGATGAATTGTATAATGGTCTAAAATATTGGATTCTGCAGTAGGATTTAGAAGTTCAAATTCACCAGTTTCTGGTGACGCTTGAATTATTTCAATGGTTTCTCTTAGGTTTTCTTCAATATTAATTGCTTTGTAGTATTCATTGTTGTTTTTTCAGATATTGCAGGACATGTCTAACTTTATGTAAGTTTACGAGTTGTTGCCAAATTATTTTGTCTTCTGTAGGTACGCCATTTACTAAGACAATTAAAGATTGATCTATTGGCCGTAGCACTCCTAGAGTGTGTATATTTTATGTGAGATCTAATGGTAAATAAACTACTTTGCCACAAATGCCTTTGACTAATTCAGAGGGAGGTAAAATTGCTGTTTTTGGTTGGAGGTGTATTATTGCTTGAAATAGGTGCACTGTATGAATTATGATGCTCTCATATACATTTAGTTGTTGCAGGGGTTTTGGTAGTGGGAATAATTCCAACTTATTTGTGATAGCACGTGAAGGCATTTGGTTGTTGCTAGTTTTATAGTGCAGTAATTGCAAATTATTAAAGGGTCAGTAATGTCATATTTGTTTTCTGCTATAAGGTAGAGAGCTAATTGGAACCATTTTGAATCTTCATTGTCTTCTATTTTGTACGTTATGTCTATAGTTTTTGTCGTACTTTTATAAGAAGCCCTGAGGCAACCCACTCACACATGGTTTGGTTCTTCAGCTGAGGTACTTTTAAACTTTAGTATTTCTTTTTTGTATGTGTTTAATAGAAGGTTGCTATTTGTACAGAAGTTGCTAGTTTGTTGTACATCTATTTCATTGTGTAAGTGGCTTTCAATTGCAAAATATTATCTCTTGATATGGTCTATTTCTTCGAGTGGTTGTTTGGCTGTACCATGTAGAAGATTTCTATTTAAGTTGGCTTGTGCTAAAACAGGACTTTTAGCATAGCAGAGTTTTTGGACTAGATGTCTTAAAGTTGAATGATGTGTTGATATCATTTGGATATGATGGAAGGTGCTTTTGCAAATAGGTCCTGAAATGCAGGCTAGTGAATGTCCTCGTAGTCCTGTGTATTTGCGCACTGGAAAGGCATCCATATTTTGTTGTAGTTTCATTTTGAATTTGTCTTTGCTTTTTGCATACTGATTGAGGAACTGGCGTAAAGATTTGAAAGATTTTTTGGCAATGTTACACATTGATGTGCACAGCCATTTGTAGACTCAACATTTTGGTTCAGTAGATTGGGGAGGTGATACTGAGTTTTCTGGGGATATTGTTGTAAGCAGGGTTTCTTGTTCCATAATGGTGTTATTAGGTTTTTCATACCCACGTTCACTGATATGTATGGCAAGTGGGTTTGTTTGCTTTTGTTTATATGCTTCTTCATTAAAATATGGTTCTCTGGTCGTGGTGTGACTCCATTCACCTCCACAGATGTTTAAGAAGCTATTCTTGGTGATATTCCATTTAATGAGAAGTCTTTTTTGTAGTTTAGTAGTTTGTTTTGTTAGTGGTTTCATCCTGTTTAAAACTAAAATAAATAACTTCCTTTTCAGAAGGATTACCCTGTCTACGAGAGTTTCTAGGATTAATTTTCTACGGTAGGATTTAAGAGTTGTGCATGATTTCTCTCCTGTTTTTAAAAGTTCTGAAGGACTCTGGCGGAACATTTTTAGTAAAACTTTTTTTTGCTATGCTTACTTGCCACTACATCAAGATGTATAGGTCCAGTGTTAGCAGAAGTGGTAGCTGAAGTCTTGTTACTCACTTGCTGTTTGGTTTTACATTTTGATAGAGGAGGGACAGTTTCTGTACTGGAAGCTTGTTTTGTTTCGCTTAATGACTGTATTAGCTATTTTGTTTGAACTTTTTGTACAAAATCTGCTAGAGATGGATGCTTATTTTGGACACTTTTATTTTGATTTGCTCTACTTCTGAATTTCTTTCTATGGAGTTGCTCTTTGGTAGGCATTCTTTGGGGTCTGTTGGAGAAAAACAAGAAAGTGTGGGTTGGGCTGCTGTGCAGTGTATGTGTGATTTGTGCATGAGTGTTTGAGTATGATGGTAAGTATGATTGTGGAGGTGTGTGATTGTGCAATGGGCAGGTACATCAAGTTGAGAAGGCTATTCTTGTATTTTTGTGTTACTATACTGGGCTTCACATGAGAATATAAAGTATGCAACTGGTAAGGGGAAGAACTAATACTACATCTAATGGTAAAGGGTTAATATATTTGCTTCTTCTACAACAGAAAAATGCTAGTGTGTTTGAGTAACAGTTAGAACATTATGTTAGTTTTGTACTTACTTTTTTGTATGGAAAGAATCGGTTTCTTCTAAGTCCTTGATGGTACTTCAGACACTGCTGCTTTTCAGGAGAGTTGTGTTCACTGAAAGCGTAAAAGAAAGAAGTTAGTGCATATGTGTGTTTATAGCAGTTTTGTTAATGTAGACATTGTTTTGCACTATTCTTTGCCTATGTGCATCCTGTATATTTTATTTAGAATCTGTTAGTTGAATATGTTTTTAAAATGAGAGTAATATAATAGTGAAGATATAGAGCACAGTTGTTTTTTAATTTTATGTTAATGGATGTTAAGAGATAGAAGAAATAATCATATGCATTTTGTGCTATTTTTGCAGGGTAAACGGTAGAGATTGCACATACAAGCATTTAATGTATGCCTTTGTGAAGGTGTGGGTAATAAAGCGTAAGGATTTGATATAGAGGCAGTGGTGTTGTTTGATAGGGGAACTTTTTTAATGATATTGTCTGTGTGTGTGAATCAAGATGTATGGACTCATCCTGCCTGCGTGTAATTTTATAACACACTGCACAGTCTTTTTCATAATTATACGCTTATTTTTCACATCTTATAATATGAAACGATATTTTTTAAATAGGTGTGTGTGTGTGTAAATATAAATCTGGAGAGCTGAAAGCTTTGCAAGTGACACTTCATCATAGCAGATGGGAACATTGATTGTAAGTTCATTTTACACTGTATTCAGGGTCAGTGACATTTACTCTGTTCTTGTTTTTATTTATTTTGTTTTACATTTTTAAAGCACTTACACAGCCCGCGCGCATCGAGGCGCTAATACAGGAATTGTTTGTTTTTTAGTTGCGTAATTATTTTGTCTTAGTTCCGTATTAATAACATGCTAAACACCGAGAGGTTTCTTAGCGCGGACCCGGGGACTGAATCTGTGTTGCTTCGTGTCATCTTACTTTCAAGGCAGGCACATTGCCGCTGAGCTATGCTCTCGGGATGTATTGTATTTCTAGAAGGGGTGTACATGTACTTTGTAGAAAATATTCATACCTGTAGTCTGTGTTCATGCATGTGGATGTACATGAATATGTAAGTGGAATTCTTGGGAAGTTTTATAGTAGTTGTTGCTGTAGGTCCTTTGCAGTGACATCAGAATTGAACTGATCAATAGTACATCTAAAGTGCTGATCTGTGATGACAGAGTTAAATGTATAGTTGTTGGATATGGTTGGTGGATGATTGTGTGACTGCTTAACTTAGCCAATGAGGAAAATGGTGCAGAGAGCGCAGTGGAAAGGGTAGAAGGGCTGCCTTAGTGTTACATGCGCGCTCCGCAGACAGCGCGGCTGTTTGGAGCCAGGACATGCTACATCCGGGGTTTCCAAGCATGAAGTGGGAGTGTATTTTGAGGATTAGCTAATCAGGTATTGAGGTTCTGCTTCGTATTGAGAGAGGCTGTGTGTAGTGAAGATGGCAGAGGTGCAGAAAGTCAGGGTGTTGGTGGTTGGAGATATGTTTGTGAATGGTTTGGAGCAGTATGCAAAATCTAGGAATGTGGCTAACCATTTTGACACAAAAGGAGTGGATGTGGTGTGGAGCACTGTGCCTGATATGAATTTGCAGGCAATTCTAGTAGTTTGTCAGGATGTGGCTAGGTTTCATAGTCCACATGCAGTTGTGCTACACTATGGTGCTGTGCATTTGGGCTAGGTCAGTGGCCCTACTTTGTTGCAGGATTTGCAAAATGTGGTTCAGGCAATCATGAAAGTCCTTCCGAATACCAAGGTCATTTCTTCTGGGTTGACAGGTAGGGCAAAATAGGACAATAACTCTGTTTATTTGTCCTCAGCAAAATGTTGCTGGGTGCTTAGTCAACCGAGGCATGTTTGGTTTTATGACTAGATTGGGCATGTTGTTTTGCGACAATGACAACATTGACTCTGGTAATATTGATTATTGTAAGGAAGATGGAATTTCTTTATCTAATATGGGAAATGCCATGCTGTTTTGGAACGTAAGGGTTGCTTTGGAGAAGCTAATGTGAAGATTTTTGGAGGAAAATAAGAAGAAAAAAAGAAAAAAATAGAAAATAAAAGGAGTTTCTGAAGCATCTGCAAAAAAAATTCTCTTTTCAGAGCCAACCTCAAAGGGGAAATGGGGCACACTATTTAATTTTTCATCCCCTATGCTCAAATTTTTCGATTTGTCCGCAGACAGTGTGGTTGTCCGAGGACAGCGCGTATTACATATGGGGATTTTGGGGTTGAGTGGCATGCAAATGAAACTGAGCAGAGCAAGGGATTGGTCAATAAGGTTTACTGGGTGTTTTGTGTAAGGAGAGAGTTTGTCAGGAGGTCTTTTTTCTGATAAAAGAGCAGATAGCTATGGCTGTGTGTTTTAGAAAGCAGATTGTTTGGATTTTGGGAGATTCATAGATAAATTGGTTGGAGGTGCATGCAGATCGCTGTGGAGTGGCTGCACATCTTGGATTCTCTCATGTGGAAGTGCACTGGCATGGAGTGCAGACATTATTATTATTCATTGTGGAGGGAACAGTTTAGGACATGTGCCTGGAATTTCTTTGCAATTTGCAATGAAAGAAGGACTTGGGAAAGTCATGGACATGTATCCAAACTCCAGAGTAATTTTTTCCTGTACTGCGCAGAGACAAATGTGGCTGCATTCTATTTCATTTGGTCCACAAATGGAGAAAGCAAGGCACAATGTTAACAAGGCAGTTTGTGCCTTTTTGAGAGATGTTGGTATGTCCTCTTTTCAAAATGAAAACATTATGGCCCTCATTAGGACCCTGGCGCTAAGTGTTTTACGGCGCCGTAAAAGGCTGCGGTGCCGTTAAACACTTAGCACCTTACTACGAGGTCCCTTTGTGGGACCCGACCTGAATGGCTGGCCTAGACCAGCCGTTAAAGTAGGGACCCGCAAAGGGACCTTGGTGGTAATTACGGTACCGCAATTTGCGGTACCGTACTTAGCATCTTCCCCAGTCCCATTGAGCCCTATGGGGCAAAAATGGGAATGGGGAAGGGCCAATGTTCAATGGGGAATTACCGCCCCGCCAACCTTGGAATGGGGTGGTAATTCCCCATTGAACATTGGCGGACTCGTTACGATACCTGCACCAACAATGGTGCTAATAGCTCCATGGTTTAGCGCCAGTATCGTAATGAGGGCCTATGTTTTGTAGCACGCACATTTTTTGTAGAGATGGAGTACATCTTACTTCTGCCGGCAATCATATTTTTCTGCAAAATATACAAAATGCATTGCAACCTTTCTTGGAATTAGAACAATCCATTTTGCAGTAGGTTTTGACCATTTGAATTTTTTCAAACACAAAAAAAACACAAAAAGGTTCTTTTCAGAGCCACCACCTCCTCCCATAGAAAAGTGCAATGGTTGTGACAGGTTAGCACTGCACAGATTTTATGTGTGTGTGGACTGTCCGCGGACATCTAAAAAAACACAGGGCCCTGCACTATTTATTTGTATCCTCTATTTTTAAACTGTGAGAGGCAGCTCTGAAAAGAGCCTATATTTTTTGTTTTTGTTTTTGTTGTTTCATATGTTTGGTGATTTTTTAAACACGACACAGAAGGAAAGGAGGGGTAAGGAGGGTAAGGAAGGGACACCAACCACGGGGATAAGAAAGGACAGGTGGAGAGTGGAAGATGTAGGGTGGGCCTTATTTAGGTAGTGGGCAGTCCTTCTCATGCTCCTTGACCGCAGTCTCAAAAGCAGTTCAAAGGTTCTCCCCCCTGCAGAGTACTGTGTTGCAGTACATGCACAATATAGTGACCCTCGAAAGGTAAGGGTCAACAGCATCATGAATGGCCTGTGAGGCAGCTGGAGGGATGCACTGTCCCACAGGAGTGTCTTTTGTGTTGACAGGAGCGGAAACAAAAGATGCTGTAGAGATACTCAACCTCCTTCGTTTACCGCAAGGTACAACCTTACGAATAGCCCCACCATGGAATGACTTTAGGTGTCGCTTCATTGATGTAGTTCCAAAGCTATATGAACCAGGCTTGCCACGACTCTGTGCACATTACCTTGTTCGCATGAGCTTTTGACTTTCCATCAACGGTGGTAAATAACCGCCACACCCAAGACTCACGATGAGTGTTAGCAGTAGGGACTTCCACTAACTCATCCTCTTCATCCTATTCATCCGTCTCCTCTGCATCCTCACACCTGTTCCCCTCTGCAGGCTCTTGGGGACATGGTGGTGGTGGAGGGGTTGGGGGTGCTGATGCGGAGACAATAGCAGCAGAAGCAATTTGGGATGCCATCTAGAAGGTTAATAACCAGGAACTTTGATGCAGGAACCAAGAACGGCAACTTGCACAATTGTCATGTTGTAAATCTTTGAAATCCAAAAGTAGATGAGAAACAGCTCTGGGGTGTGGCCTTTTATAAGGGTGTTGGGGCGCACTTCGCGGATACCCGCGGCATCCCCGAACACTTCGAATACTCAGACCGTGCTCAAAAACTTCCAAAAAGTATGTAGATCCGTTGGGACATTGTCTAGGACATGTGCAATGGTGAACTTCTAATTTAAAATACCCTGGATTGCTCAAAAAGCACTTTTTTAAATGTTCGGGGACCCGGACAGTATCCGGAAATAAGGGCGGATGCTCAGTGTGGGTGCGATCACATGATGACGTTGCGGACACATTCGCAAATGGGACGGCTGTCCACAGAACACCAAATGTGCAGTGGCATTTGTGGGCATGCACGTGGATGTTCTACGTACAGTGTTTGGGTCCCCGAACTAATTAAAAGTGTGACACATGTGCCCCAGACAGTTGCGGAGAGGCGCGATGTTCGTGGAACCCAAGTGTGTGATGCGCATGTGTGCGGGTGTTCTACGAACAATGTTGAACTCACTGAATAAAATAAATGTGCGTCAAAACTTTGCGGACAGCGGACAGGATATGTGTTCTATGGATATATTAATTCTGGTTGCGGACATTACACACAGCAGCGGTGTTATTATGACACCCCTATTTTGGGTGATTGCAGACAGGTGGACATCTTGTGTGTTCTAAGGACACCTCCATTTTAATTAAGAAAAGTACTAAGAGGTATGTTGTCCTTAGTACACCCCCATTTTGGTTAATTACGGAAAGGCAGCGGACATCTTGTGTGTTCTAATGACACTTCCATTTTAATTATGGACAGTACAAACAGGTATTGCGTTCTTAGGAGGACACTCCGATGTTGGATAATTGAGGACACTCCGGACAGTTGTGCTGTCCGCTAACACTCTGACTGCCTTTTAAAAAACAGAAATAAGACAGAGGTATATACTAAGAACACATTTAAAATGTTATTATTGTTTAACAGTAGAAACATTAGGAAAGAGAGGGGGAAGCAGAAACTGAAACAAATACAGGGGAATTAGGGGTTTGGACACGATGTGTGGGAGGGGAAGAAGGGATGGAAGTTTCATTGTACTGTTTTCCTGGTGGGGAGGGTTTGGGTATAGACGGCTTGGACATGGAGAGCAGAAACAGGTACATGTGGGACAGTGGTATTTAATGTTTTCTTTAATGTGGTCCACAGTACACTCTTTTAGTTGATTGAAATGTTGTAGTAATAAATCCATTTTCAGTTCCATTTGTTTGAGAGGATCTTCTATTATCTCTTGCAGTACGCTGAATGCAGGCATGTTGCAAAGAACTTTGATGTGAAAGGAGTGGAGTGGAGCACTGTGCCTGATTGCAATGTACAGGGAACTGGACAAGTTTGTGAGGATATGGCCACGATGAACAGTCCGCATGTGGTAGTTTTGCACTATGGTGCTTTCCATTTGGGTAACGTCAGTGCCCCTACTTTGTTGGCTGATTTGGAACGCTTGGTTCAAGCCGTAATGAAGATCCTTCCAAATGCGAAAGTCATTTTTTCTGGATTACTACCTAGGGCAATATGGTACAATAGTTCCGTTTTTTGTCCTCAGCAAAACATTGCTAGGTGTGTCATCAACCGAGGCATGTGTGCCTTCATGCTTAGAGCTGGTATGTTCTTCTGTAACAATGAGAATATTGATGCCACTAATGCTGTTAATTTTAAAGAAGATGGCATTTCTTTATCTTTTACGCGAAATGCCTTTCTATTTTGGAATGTAAGGGTTGCTTGGTGAAGGTTATGTGAAGATTTTAGGAGTAAAGTAAGAAAAAAAACAAGAAAAAAAATACAAAATAACAGGTGTCTGTCAAGCATCTGTAAAAAAAAAACTGCTCTTTTCAGAGCCAACTTCAAAGGGGAAATGGGGCACACTATTTAAATTTACATTCACCACGCTCAGATTTTCGATATGTCCGCGGACATGGCGGTAGTCCGCGGACATGAAAATCACTACGAGGGGGTAAGTATGTTCTATGTTACATGTATATGAAGTCAGGGATATTATGGTTAAGTTGTACTACTAAAAACCTATGAAATTCAGTGAAAAAACTTTGTTAAAGGGACGTTATGGTTAAGTTGCACTACTAAAAACCTATGAAATTCAGTAAAAAAACTTTGTTAAAGTGACGTTATGGTTAAGTTGCGCTACTAAAAACCTATGAAATTCAGTGAAAAAACTTTGTTAAAGGGACGTTATGGTTCAAAGTAAAACCGAAAAACCCCTGAAATTCGGCAGTTATGGTAACATAAGCAACCATAACTCGCGCCACCGTGCACTGCTAACACTAACACCCAGGACATCAAAGATGACATCACAAATGTCATTGATGACATCACTGTTGACATCACATGGCTGGCTCTCCCTTTTCATCCTTTACTGACATATCGAAGCCACATAGTTTTCTTCAGTAACAGTCAGGAAGTAAAAATTGAAAAGGTACTATATTTGTAGACTTAGGGTCAAGTCACATCATATGAAACATATACATAGCGGAAGACACAAGCTTGAAAGAGAGCAATCCTTTCTGTGCATGAAGATAATCATTAGAGTTATCAGCACTTTCTCATAGTTTTACTTTTATTACTCTACCTTCCCTGTATATGCTCATATTTGTATACATTGTACTCACTCTCCTTTCCTTTGGGTGCAGTCACATCATGTGATACACATACATATGGTAAGTAGCAGCTTTGAAACAGAGCAATAGTTTCTCTGCATAAAGACAATCAGTTAGGTTATGAACTCTTTCTGCTACTACTTCTGCTTTTTTCCTTAATTCTCTGTCCCTGTATATACTCATATTTGTATGTGTTGTTGTCTCTTTGTGTTTTGTCCGTAATAATTATGTATTAAGTGGGTTTTATTATCTACTTATTACATGTTTCACAGTACGCAAAACTCTAATAAGAAAGCAGTTATCATTTCAGTATTCAACATGGCAAAATTATGAATATGGCACCTTCATCATGTATGCTGCACACACTGCCTATGTTTCTGCATGAGTAGCTTAGTATACTGGATAAAACTTCATAACAGAATGCTATTTATATCAATGCATTGCTTAATGCATTAATTAGCTCATGATATTTATCCCAATGATCCTTGACAGTTTTTGGTCAGCATTATAAGAATCCCCTGTACAGAGTTTTCATGAAAAGTAAATGCACATGTGATGTCATCAGTGATGTCATCAATGACATTTGTGATGTCATCTTTGATGTCCTGGGTGTTAGTGTTAGCAGTGCATGGTGGCGTGAGTTATGGTTGCTTATGTTACCATAACTGCCGAATTTCAGGGGTTTTTCGGTTTTACTTTGAACCATAACGTCCCTTTAACAAAGTTTTTTCACTGAATATATATATATGTATATATTAGTTTTAGTGTACATAATACAGAAAATGTATAAGTATATGAAATAAATGTAGTGCAATTACTACTTTTTAACAAACTTTTGCTGCTACTGGTTTGTAAGTATGCTCTTGCTTTTTGCTGTGCAGTTTCTGTGAGGTAATTCAGTTGGAGGCATATTTATTTTGTTTTGGTATATTTCATTATATTGGAAATGCAACTTCAGTGGATGGTTTGTGTCTGACATGTACAGTTTCCACTTCTTATATATTTTTACATGTAATATATTTATTTGGTGCTTTTTGAATATGTTTGTGCGTTTTTATTGTATGATACAATAATGGAAGATACCCTCTAAGTTTTTGGATAGTGCTGATGGTGACCACGTGCGCCTGCGGACATGCGCTCGGTCTGTGGACATCAAAATCACTAGCAGGGCTGGGGGTTTAGTATTTTCTATGTTATATAAATGTAAGGTAAGGGAGTCTTAGTACACATTTGTCACGTTTCCATTATCTATAGTAATATTCAGTGAAAACAACTTTGTTAAAGGGATGTTATGGTTAAGTTGCGCTACTAAAAACCTATGAATTTCAGTGAAAAAAACATTAAAGGGTTTGAAGTAAAACCAAAAAACCCCAGAAATTTGCTAGTTATTGTAAGCTAAGCAACCATAACTCACGCCACCACCATGCACTGCTAAGACTAACACCCAGGACATCAAAGATGACATCACAAATATCATTGATGATATCACTGATGACATCACATGTCTAGCCCCTTTTTTTTGTTCACTGCCATATCTAGGCCAGGTGGTTTTATTTACTGACAGTAAGGAACTTAACTTTCAAAAGGTATTACATTCATAGATATTGCTATTCTCACAAGTTCTTACACTACGTTCCTTAGAATGTAATCACATCTTATGATGTACATATATAGAGGAAGAAGCAGGCTTGAAACACAGCAATCATTTTTGTGCGTGAATACAATCATGTAGATTATACACAGTTGCTAATGGTACTGCCTCTTCTTTGCTTACTTTACTCTCCATATATAAGCCCCATATTTGTATGCATTGTAGTCTACTTATGTTTTGTGTGTTTTAGTAGAAATATGTAGTAAGTGATGCATTATTAGCTACTTAGTAAATGTTTCACACTATGGAAAAGTCTGATACAGAAGCATTCTCCGTTTTATTATATAACTTTGGAAAATTACAAATATAGCACCTCTGTGGTGTATGCTGCAGTCAATACCTACATTTCTGTATGAGTAGAAAGAACACTGCAATGGAATGATCTTTAGAACACTACATTGCGTGATGAATTATGTAGTTTATTACACATTTCATGATAATCCCTTATACTTTTTTGCCAACATTACATTCACAACCCCTTGTATGAAAAGTAAATGCACATGTGATGTCATCAGTGATGTCATCAATGATATTTGTGATGTCATCTTTGATGTTGTGGGTGTTAGTCTTAGCAGTGCACGGAGGTGGCGCGAGTTACGGTTGCTTAGCTTACCATAACTGGTCAGCTTGCTGTCAGAACCTAGCGGGGCACACTGTGTGATGGCTGGATACTGGCTCTGGAGCTGCTGGATGGGTCCTCTGAGTTCTGTATGTTTCTCTGTTGCATGGGAGATGTTTTGGGGAGGGATCTTGCTTCCCTCTTCAAAATCCTGGCCTTCCTTCACTGGCAGTGGATGTAAGGTAGACTGTAACATCAACAAGGGTCCAAATGAGTCCTTCTTCTTACTCCTTTTGAAGTCACCAGATGATCTACTAAGAGAGGGCCTTAGCCCTCTTTTAAAGACAAATGGGCCCCAGTGATTGGTACAGGCTATGCTTACCTTAATGAAACAATCCTGGGTACCCACCAACAATATTCTGTTATGTGTGAGATCATAACCAGAGTGCTCTGCAAAAGGAAAAGTATAGGGGTGACAACATGTACTACTAAGTCCCACCCATCTTCCTGTCTGTTGTGGATGAAAGTGACTCTCTGGTTAATTGACCTCTCTGTGATCAAAGTGCAGGTCTTCCTCAAAGTTTTTGCGACAACAGACTTTCTGTCTCCATCAAATCAAATACTTCTTCCCTCTGAAAGGTGGTCCCCCTGCAGGAATTGCCTACTGTAAACAATGGTCCCAGACACGACATTCACTGCCCTTTATACTAAAGGGTGGGAACCCACTTCAGTTGACGCAGATGCATATCAAAAAGGTGTTGAGTTTCCTGCCCTTTGTTAGTTCTGTGACCAGGCCTCTTCTCTGCCCACTTCAATTAACTCTCATCAGTATGTGCTGCCACCACACAGAACTGATATGATATGATATTTTATTTGTATCACACTCATAAACAAGTGTTTCAGAGCGCGATAACATGGATGAGTGACCCAAAACTCACAATGAACAGGGCAGATCCATGGAACCTTTCATATTTTAATTAGGCTGGCCATGGCAGGAGGAGGGTGTTGCCTTCCCCCTTTCTGAGAGGTGTTGATGTACCTGTGGGTGTCACATTCCAGCTTAACATGACATGGGGACTGCGCTTGTAGGCTGTGTCACCAAAGATTACATGTGTTTGTTGTGCGGTGTGCATAGGACAATATGTGCGGATTAGCCCCACAAATTTTCCAGAGTTTGATCTCCCAACATTCCATTTCATTACAAAATTTCAGAAAAGCCCATGCAAGCACACACTCCCGGTGCGGATGGTTGAATTCCTCACATGCTTACATCCCATTCTCTTAGATATGATAGGTGCCAAGGCAGTCATTCATCTTTGCCTTGGCAGTTTTCTGCACCTGATGAAGGACCTCTTCCAGGGAACACTGTGACAAAAGTGTCAGCGGGACCCGGGTCCTGAGGCTGGAATTGTATGCGTAGTGGAGACACGGATGGCCGCTGCTGCTCTGCCACTTTGCCATCTCCACTGCATCTGCTTATGCTTGTGTCTTGTTAGACGCATTCTGTTACTGTCTCCTCAGAGCAAATCTCCTCTTGGACATTTGTCAGTAACACCGACTGCCATCCATGGTTTCATCCTTTGACAACTTACATCTTGTGTAGGATTTCGTGTATTCAATGTTTGTAACAAAAAGAGCACATTTGATAAAGGATAAAACAGAATAGAGAACCTCTATACATGTATTTCTCCTAGGCATACCCCCAACTCTAATAATTACAATTTCAATACAATAACCGTGTGGATTTACAACATAAACCAATTGTGTATAATACGAGTATTGTTTATAAAACAGTACAAAATAACCGGATTGTGAAACAGTGGCAGTCATAGATAGACTATCAATGTTTCTTTGACTATTTGAACCCCTGTTCTTTTGGTGATCTTTGGACAGTCACACAAATGTCCCAACATGTTTCAGTTCTCGTTTACTGGGAACATTCTTCAGAGGTATAACATGATAGACTGTTGGGGTCATGTATCGCTTCTCTATATGATACATTGACAATGATGTAGTCAGTGTTGCTATAGGGTGTAACTGTCATCCGCAACCGCTACCGCGGATGGCGGCTCCTTCCACGTTGGAGGCTCTCCGGCAGGTAGAGCCATTTAGTCCTTTCTTTGTATCTAGTACCTACCACCACCAATCACAGCACTGCCGGCAGTTTATCTGTCATCCAAGCCCGACAGTCGCTGCGTTTCAACCGTTGCTGGCGCTCTCTCCAGCGGCTCGTGTTTTTGCGCTCTCCAGCGTTGCCCTCTGCTAGCCTCGACTTGCAGCGGGTCTCCTTTGCTTGCTCACTCCTCATTTTTGGTATAGGAGTTCTTTTCCTCTTACCTATTTCGCTGTTTGATTACAGCGGCAGTTTTTTGCTTTTTGCAGCATTTTGTACTTGCCGATCCTTCGGCTCTTCTTCGTTTTTTCTCTTTCTAGACTCGCCGCTCCGGCGGCGGGCGTGCTATTTTTTTCCTTTCGCTTTGCCGCTTTTTTCTCTCGCGGCTCTCCAGTTTTCCTTTTTTCTCTGTCCATCAGTTTTCTTTTCTCTTTCTCTCACCGCTCCCAACTTATCCGTGGCCTGGTTCCTTCCACCATTCTTTGGAGCATTGGATATCCCTCCTGAGTTCTAACCAGTGGATCACGCATCAGCTTCCAGTTCGATTCGTCCCACTCCTCTTTACCAGAACTTCCTAAGGGTTTTTTCCCACTTGTGGGTTTTTCCCTTTCTTGTCCGGCCTGTTCCCGGTCAAGGGGTCCCAGGACGGCTGTCCAGTCAGCGGTCACTGTGGCTTCTCACCGAGACAGGCAAGTGCTACCTAAAAAAACAACGGGATTACCTGAGCCGGCGAAACCTACAGAACACCGGTGACTCTGAGGACTCAGGTGAGGAGAGTGTGGAGGGAAGAAAAGAGAAAGGGGAGACACAGCTTTCACAGCCACGTAAATCACAGATTGAAACGCCCTCTAGGACCAAGATGTCTGCCGAAGAACAAGTCCAAGAATTATGGAAGGCTTTTCAGGCCATGTCACTGGAATTACAGGGGGTAAAGTCGGAGAATGCCCTTCTAAAGCAAATGGTAGCGGTCCGGGAACCCTCACATCCTCCGGAATTGCCTCCTATGACTCTTTCGTCAGGAAGATTTGACGGCTCACCTAAAAGGGTGAAGGAATTCCTGGAAGCCTGCAATGTATATTTTACCTTCAGACCACACACCTTCTCTACAGATCAAGCCAGAGTAGGTTTCATGATCTCCAATATGACAGGGAATGCTTTAGCCTGGGCTACTCCGCTAGTTACGAGCAGCAATGCTATTCTACAGGATTGCTCAGGTTTCCAGAACCTATTGAAACAGACTTTCGAGCGACCTGAACTATCTTTTACTGCAGGTGAGGACCTGCTGGATGCACGACAGGGTGCACTGGATGTGCTGTCATATATTTCCTCTTTTAAGACACTGGCGGCAGGAGCAGGATGGTCCGAACAAGCACAATACGCTGTATTCCGAAGAGGGTTGAGAGAGGAGATCAAAGATGAGTTAGCCAGATCTCCACGCTCTCCCACATTTCCAGACTTACTTGCTGCCGCGCTCCACATTGAATACCGTCTCCAAGAGAGAAGGACAGAACGCAGGAAACAAAGAGGACCAGGAAATCTCATGAACCCTCCTTCACACTCTCCTTCTGGACGATTCACCTCTACTCCAAGCGAAGAACCGATGCAGATCGGAGCTACCAGAGCACCTCTATCGTCAGCGGAGAGAAGGCGAAGAAGAGAAAATGGGTTGTGCGCCTATTGTGGTTCCGATCAACATGTACTGAAGGACTGCTCTGAAGTACCGGAGAAGAAGGTGGGAAACGATTACCCTCGGCGCCAATAGGGACGGGCAGCCGGGGGTATTCAGATCTTTTTCAGCGTCCCTATGTCACACTTTCGGTATCAGCGTCAGAATCCCAAGAGGATTCCAGACTGATGGTACTATCTGTTACCTTGAATTTGAATGGAAGACTGGTAGAAACATTAGCCTTATTGGATTGTGGAGCGGCCGGAAACTTCGTGGACACTCTGTGGGCAGACAAGATGGGGCTCACACGGATAGTACGGAAGGTGGGTCAGAAGGTAGAAGGAGTGGACGGTACACCTTTGTCATCCGGATTAATCACTCATACCACTGAACAACTCTCCATGGTCATCAACCAACACACAGAAAACCTGCAGTTCGACATCATTAGAGCCGCACATTTCCCCATAATCTTAGGCATTCCCTGGCTGCGCAGGCATAATCCGTATATCGACTGGACGGAAAATCGACTAAGCTTTTGCTCTACTTACTGTTCGGTACACTGTTTTCCTCCCGATACCAGGGCGGATCAACAGTCTATCAGAGTTCTCTCCAAGGATCATATAGGTATTCACGCGCTTCCTAGTTTCTGTGCAAGATATTTCGGGGTATTTCAAGAGAACCTTCACGCTCAGCTACCTCCCCATAGACCAGAAGACTGTGCAATCGATCTCGAACCTAATGCACTGGTACCATTTGGGCGCATGTTCTCTCTCTCTCAGGCCGAGAAGAAGGCATTAAGAGTCTATCTAGATACCAACTTGGAGAACGGTCTTATTAGACCTTCGAAGTCGCCTGCTGGCGCCTCCCTGTTCTTCATTAAGAAAAAAGACTCGACTGATCTTCGACCCTGTATCGATTACCGGGGCCTCAATAAGGTTACAATCCGTGACCGGTATCCCATGCCACTCATAACCGACATTATTGAGGCAGTACAAGGGGCTCGAATATTTACAAAATTGGATCTCCGAAATGCGTATCATTTGCTTCGCATCACCGAGGGGGACGAATGGAAGACGGCTTTTCGAACTCCATTCGGTTTGTTTGAGTACAGAGTAATGCCGTTCGGCCTAGTGAATGCACCGGCTATATTCCAAAGGTTCATGGACAGGCTATTCTCTGATCTGCTGTCAGTCTCAGTCATCATCTACCTCGATGACATTCTGGTTTTCTCCCCTACCCAGGAGGAACACGTTCAACATGTCACACAAGTACTGTCTCGCCTTCAGAAAAATCAGTTGCTAGTCAAGAGCGGGAAGTGTAAATTTGCAGTATCCTCAGTTCACTATCTCGGATTCATTCTTTCAGAGGAAGGGGTGGCCATGGACCAAACCAAGGTGGATGCGATTCTGGATTGGCCAGCTCCTACTTCAGTCCGAGAAGTCCAGAGATTCCTAGGACTAGCCAACTACTACCGCAGATTCATTTCAGACTTTTCAGAGGTAGTATACCCGATTACGCGCTTACTCAAGAAGGAGGCTATTCCTTTTTTTTGGTCTGAGGAAGCAGAGAAAAGCTTCAACTTTCTCAAAAGATTGTTCTGTACTGCTCCCATTCTCCAGCATCCGGATCAATCAAAACCTTTTGTTCTGGAAACGGACGCGTCTGCGGTAGCTGTAGGAGCGGTGCTTCTCCAGTTTATCCAAGGAGCGGAACACCCCGTAGCCTACATGTCAAAGACCCTTTCTCCCAGCCAGCTCAACTATTCGGTACTGGAGAAAGAACTTCTGGCCATGAAACTAGCCTGCGAAGAGTGGCGCCATCTCCTGCTAGGAGCCAGACATCCTTTTCTGATTAGGACCGATCACAAGAACCTCAAGGTATTACAAGAATTGGAATGTTCAAATTCCAGACAGGCCAGGTGGGCACATCACTTCGCACAGTTTGAATTCCAAGTCTCGTATATCCCGGGATCCCAGAACAGTCTGGCGGATGCCTTATCCCGCAAAGACTCTACCAAGGAACACTTGGAAGTAAAGAGGGAATCCATGTTCAAACGCAACCAAATCCTGGCCTTGGTTGGTTCTTTCCTCAAAGAAGTGAAGACTGCCCTCACTCAGGAAAGACTTCAAATACCCCTACGTAACACCTCTCCTTTTCAACAAAGAGGTGACTGGTTATTCTACAAACAGAAATTTTACATCCCCACGGGTCCTCTTCGTTCGAGAATTCTAAAGTGGAGTCACGACTCTCGCTCGGCCGGCCATAGAGGACCTGAGAGTACTTTGGAACTTCTCTCTAGAACATTTCTTTGGCCAAATGCTAGAAAGGAGACATACGAGTATGTCAACACTTGTCCAATTTGTGCCAGAGCCAAGTACCGCCTAGGAAAACCATTGGGTCTGCTCACTCAGGTCAAACTTCCAACGCGCCCTTGGGGTCTTATATCGACCGATTTCATAGTTGATTTGCCTGTTTCGGAATCCTGTACCTGCATCATGGTCACAGTAGACGCTTTTTCAAAGTTGGCTCATTTTTCTCCCCTTCCTGGTCTGCCCACTGCTGCTAAGATGGCGGAGGTTTTCTCTCGAGATATATTCAAGCTACATGGTCTTCCCGATAAGATAATCTCGGATCGGGGAAGTCAGTATATCTCAAAGTTTTGGACCGCCTTCTGCCACCGTTTGGGCATTGAAAGAGCTCTGTCTTCAGGTTTTCACCCAGAGACCAATGGTCAGACGGAACGCCTTAATGCAACACTGGAACAATACTTAAGGTGTTATATTTCTCAACATCAGGACAACTGGGTATCGCTGCTTCCCACAGCGGAATTCTCATACAACAATACTAGACATTCCTCGACAGAACTCTCTCCTTTCTACTGCACTTACGGGGTTCACCCTCGTGCAGTATTTCCGGAGGTTCCCAGTTATACTAACTCCCCTACAGTGGAAGAGGTATTAGGAAATATCAAGGAGGCCCAAACCTCTGCTATGCGGAGTTTAGAGATTAGCAGAAGACGGACGAAATCCAGTGCCGATCAACATCGGAAAGAATGTCCTGTTTGGAAGCCAGGGGATCAGGTGTGGTTATCCACCAAGTTTCTACCTAGATGGACAAGGCCTTCTAAACTGTCTCCTCGTTTTCTGGGACCTTTCACTATTCTCTCTAAAGTGAATCCTGTAGCTTTCCGCCTTCGGCTTCCTTCCTCTCTTCACCGCATTCACCCGGTCTTTCATTCCTCTCTTCTCAAACCTTACCATCCCGATCTTCACCAGAGAACTATCCCCAGATCTATACTAGCAAAGTCCTCGGAGCCTGAGGAATATGAGGTATCTAAGATCCGTGATTCCAGGTATTATCGTGGACGTCTTGAGTACCTTCTGTCCTGGAAGGGATACCCGGAGTCGGAGGACTCATGGGAACCGGCTTCTCAGGTTCATGCACCAAGGTTATTGGCTACTTTTCACCGCCGCTATCCGGGGAAGCCTGGGGCGGTTAGGTGGGGAGGGGGTCATACTGTCATCCGCAACCGCTACCGCGGATGGCGGCTCCTTCCACGTTGGAGGCTCTCCGGCAGGTAGAGCCATTTAGTCCTTTCTTTGTATCTAGTACCTACCACCACCAATCACAGCACTGCCGGCAGTTTATCTGTCATCCAAGCCCGACAGTCGCTGCGTTTCAACCGTTGCTGGCGCTCTCTCCAGCGGCTCGTGTTTTTGCGCTCTCCAGCGTTGCCCTCTGCTAGCCTCGACTTGCAGCGGGTCTCCTTTGCTTGCTCACTCCTCATTTTTGGTATAGGAGTTCTTTTCCTCTTACCTATTTCGCTGTTTGATTACAGCGGCAGTTTTTTGCTTTTTGCAGCATTTTGTACTTGCCGATCCTTCGGCTCTTCTTCGTTTTTTCTCTTTCTAGACTCGCCGCTCCGGCGGCGGGCGTGCTATTTTTTTCCTTTCGCTTTGCCGCTTTTTTCTCTCGCGGCTCTCCAGTTTTCCTTTTTTCTCTGTCCATCAGTTTTCTTTTCTCTTTCTCTCACCGCTCCCAACTTATCCGTGGCCTGGTTCCTTCCACCATTCTTTGGAGCATTGGATATCCCTCCTGAGTTCTAACCAGTGGATCACGCATCAGCTTCCAGTTCGATTCGTCCCACTCCTCTTTACCAGAACTTCCTAAGGGTTTTTTCCCACTTGTGGGTTTTTCCCTTTCTTGTCCGGCCTGTTCCCGGTCAAGGGGTCCCAGGACGGCTGTCCAGTCAGCGGTCACTGTGGCTTCTCACCGAGACAGGCAAGTGCTACCTAAAAAAACAACGGGATTACCTGAGCCGGCGAAACCTACAGAACACCGGTGACTCTGAGGACTCAGGTGAGGAGAGTGTGGAGGGAAGAAAAGAGAAAGGGGAGACACAGCTTTCACAGCCACGTAAATCACAGTAACTCACCATTTCTCTTGTTCCTTCTTTGTCTGGGTGGAGTGCACATAAAGTAAAAGGCCTGTCCTGTCATTATTGATGGATAGATCCTGTTTAGTTTCGAAGAGGTCATTTCGAAGCAGAGTCCAACAGTGAAGCCTGCCACACTATAAAGCCCCACACACAAAAATGTCAGTCAAAGTCAGAAATGTGTTAAGTTGTCTCCCTGCCCACAAATGACTCTGACATCTCTGGTCGGGCTGTTAACTTCTTTACTGGGTTTAAAGTACGTCAGCTCCAGTTCATCAAGTCAGACAGGTAATGGGGACCAATGACACCCACCGGCATCCTCTCCCAGGGCTCACATCTCTCCAACTGACCACTGTGGAACACTCTCATAGGATAACATTCTCTGCTCTACATTCTACCGCAGCATTCCACCCACTTGCAATAGGTCCAGGCAAAGAAAGATGCAAGAAAATGCATCTTTCACCGTGGAATTTGCAAGCAATAAACACACCTGATGTCTTGCTTGTATTCGCCGCTGCCTCACTGCCATTCATAAAGTAATTGGATGCCGCGGAGGGGTTCTTGTTAGCCCACATTTTAACACAAATTCGACGTCTTCACTGCTAATCTGTAAATGAAGAAATATCTGTGCTACTGTTTCGCGTCTTGCTCTAAATTCAAGCGATTCATTATCCTTGTTTGAACCCAATTATCACTGTTTTCCATCTCAGAGCAGAAAAGGCTGCGATCGATCGGTCAAAGAGGAGCCAGTTGCTACCCTCCACATCTTCTGTGGAAAGTGAAGAACTTCTCAGTGACACGAACATCGACAAAATCGGCGTAGCACGTATGTTCTAGAACGCGACATCTCCACGTATCTGGTGCCTGGTTACTCGGATCACTAATGGGGTATACTCCCCTTCTGTTTAAAGCCTCCGACCCGCCCTTATTTGTTACTTCCTTCTTCCGGTTGCCTTTGGCCCATTGGTTCCGTCATTTTCTGGTTCCTCTTGTCAGGGCAAACAGGTGGAAGCAATGGCAGAGATCTGTGGCGCGGAGAGCTGCTGTCTCCTTTGTGTGTATGTGTTAGTGCAGAGGTCTGCAACCTGTCGCTCTTTAGATATTTTGGACTATGAATCCCATGATCCCTCACCATTGATTATGCTGGCTAGGACTGGTGGGAGTTGTAGTCCAACACATCTGGGGAGCCAAAGGTTGTAGAACCCTGTGCTAGCGTGTGTGTGTGTTTTATTGTGTGCATGCTAATGTGTGTGGGCGTTAGTGTTTGTTAGCCACAAAGCATGTCTATGAATGACAGCTGAGTTTGCCCTCTGATTTGGCGAAAAGTTAATGCCCGTGTGTAGAGTGTTATATGTGGGGGGGGGGGACGGCTTCCCTATCCCCAAGTGTTGAAAATGCTAGTGCTGAGAGCCCATCCTGCCATCACCGCCTGCTGTGTTCCTGTGAGAGGGTGGTCTGGGGAATTCCCTGTGTACCTCACCACCATTGCACGGCACAAGGTGCGTGGGCATGGTGTGTGATGGTCATCGTTCATGTCTCATTTTCCCCTTTCACACGCCACGATCCCCTCCCACGTTCTAAATGACGGGCTCACCCTGGCATTGTCGCGTGCCACTTGCCAAGCGCCTCCTGTCTTGTGTTGCCGCTTCCTCGATGTTCTTGCCTTGAATTCCTGAGCAACAAACCTCTTTCAGATTCCCCGCCCCCTTTCGTAATTACTTACCCCCTTATCAGGGTCCACTGGACACTTTTTAGTATGGGATATTTACAAAACGATCGCACTAGAGTACAACTGGTAGAAAGGGGCTATGAGGAGGGAAACACCGCGTGTAGGTGTTCTTGGTTAGTTACCCACCCATTGCCGGCCCATGGCCATGTTAATCCACATTGCCCATTCTCACCCACTTCCTGCCCTTACCCAGCGAAAAAACACATTCTGCGAGGATCTCTTTGAACTCAAGCCGTACCATCAAACTTTGAGGGCAACAGTGTTTAAAAAAATAATAATTTAAGAATCTTCTGATGGTTAATGACTTACTTGGAGTTGTAAATTCACTACTGTTTTAATCAAACTACCTTAACCAGGTCTGCCTTCAGCTACTTGATTTATAATCACTCTGTGTGACCTACACTGAAGCCCTGTTCAAAACAAGCATGTGGCTTCTGTATAAGTATAAGCCTTTGCCAGGCACTGCTATTAGATGCCTAAGTACTCACACACTTTTGTACCCGCTGCCATCAATGGCCAGTTAATACCACTGCAGCATCACCTGGCAATTCCCTTACCCATGCCTAAGCAAAAGCTGAAACGGTTGGCATCGCCAATGCTTGTTTGCATATGCCACAGCCACGCTTCGCTGTATATGACTGTCCATTGCATCCCGCGGCAGCTTCAGAATCGAACGGCCATCAGGTTCACCTATTGCCATTTTTTGCACTTAAGACCACACGCCACACGCCATGGACGTTGTTGACAGTTGTATAGGCCATGTTTGCAAGCCTTGGGCACCTTTGAGATTTTATGACCATCCTTTGTATTCAATGGTCTATACACAAATTCCTCTGCAACGTGTACTTTCTATGGCCAACAATTGCACGCATAGCTGGGATGCAATGATTGACATTTGCATAAGCTGTCCACCTTTCGTATTACATGGCCACCCTGGCGCTCTCTGCACAAGGCTCACGTTCCTTGCACACTTGCACATTGGTAAGTGTCCTGGACACCTTCACTGACTGCCGGGGTCCGAGCCACTGATGGCTCTTTCTGTGTACTGTGCAACTCATGAGCTCAGCATGGCATTTCACACCCGTAATGCGTTTCACATCTGCACTGTTCCCAGTGGTGCCTGTGTGCTCTGTGTTGCGCCATGCACGACATGCAGTTTGGTTAATCCATCCAATATTTGATATATGTTTTATCACAACAACAAAAAGGTGATGACTGGAAGGTTTAGAATGAATCTTATCCTCTGGCATTGCTCTGGGCAACCCTCCAGACCATCGTTCCTCACCTGCCAAGCCATTACAGAAGAGGAAAGACCATATGCAAATCAGGCTGGTCCCAGCCCAAAAGGGTCAGTCCAGCCCAAACTGCTAGGTCACATCCCTTCTGCATGAGACCACAAGCCTCCCCAGACATGTTTCATCCTTGTTGGGCCTCTTCAGTGAGGAGTATCTTGGCTCTCGAGGCCAAGCAGGTACGGGACCCACGTCTCGGCAACATAATTTATCATAACACGTTTATTAACTTGAAGTCTGATTATTTGCGTTTTGGAGGAGGAGAGTCAAACCAAAGGCCTACAAGATGGACACAGTCCTCTGCATAGCACGGATCAGCACAATGCGACGTAATAACAGTGCGAGCCTGTGCAGGGCACACTGGACCATACCAGGAAGACATCCACAATCTCAGAAGTCAATATAGACCAGTACACACTGCCCTTGTGTACGTCAAAAGCGCAATTGTTCCATATATTTCCCATAAATGAACTTACAGGGAAAGGAGAATTACACCCCCTAGACTGGCCCTTTGGGACACCCCAAACCTTTGGTAGGAGCCCTCGATAGGACTGACTCACCCCTCTTTCCTGTTGCTTTGCTGATTTTCAGATAGTTTTATTGTCAGTGAATTAGATTTGATCTGCTCGCATTTTTATGGGGCTCGTAAATATTTGCTGCCGGCTCGTGGCTATTCATCGTTTTTATGGCATCATAACGTTTCCTAATTCTGGACAGTACTTCACAGTAAAGTGCGACAGCAATTCAATACACAAATAATGAAATAAACGTATGAACATAGCAGAGGGGCACTGCTTTGCAAAACTCGCTGCTTGAGTCTGAGAAGCATCCATAGTGCGGGCGGGAGGGGGTTCGGGGGGGGGTGCACCCTAAGTTCACAGATATTGAGCGAGACTCAATGCTTTAGAGTCCCTGGGACAGAAGACTTTCTTCTTGAGTTCATAAATAAGGCTTAGTTCCTGGACTCACCGGTGGCAGCACTCAACCCTTGGGTCTAGATTTCAACCAGTTACCCGGCATGCATCCTGGTGGGCACACATCACCTTTATTTGTTTGTTTATTTTGACATTTGTAAAGCGCACCGCATATTTGGGTTATCTATTCTCAAGCTCCTTCCACAACAGTTACAGGAAACGATGTCTGAAAACAATGGCTATTGAGGCTGCTAGACAAATCTGTGCTATTGAGAGAAAATATGGTAAATGTACAATGTACACTTGCGAGATTTCTATCTGTTAAAGGCTATCCCCAGGCTTGCCTATGGCTTTGGATTTCTTCCAGAAAACATGTCTTCATATTTAAGAACTATAGAAGCTGTAATCTGGAGAAATGTTCTATTTTTTCTACCTAAATGTATACCCATTGAGGTTTTATGTTACGAATTAGGATTGTGTTTGTTAAAAAGCATTATGGATTGTAAGAAGATTGCATTATATATACAATCTGTGCTGGGTGACCATAACTCAGTGTACAGGGTATGCTGCGATGAGTCTGAGGAATTCATGTGTGGGCTTAAACATGATGCTGAAAAGATTCTAAGCAACGTTGGTGTTTCCATGAAATGCTTAATGAATACACCTCTGAAGGTCAAGACTCTAATCAAAGCATTTGATTGGCTCAACAATAATGCTGTAATACTTAACTCAAGGCTATATCATCAGACTGTATCCTCATGAAAATGGCATTCTATACCTGAGAGCTACCTTACAAAATACCCTTCAAAACAATATAATGCTATTTAGGCTAAATGTATTGAATACAAATTAAATATGCTCCATTCGGAGTAATTTATCAGATGATCGAAAAATGTGCAGATTTTGTAAAGCTGAAGGAGAAATCGAAACTTTAGTGCATCTGTTGTTAATCTGTACTTCCTTAAGGAAAGAGAGACTTGAACATTTTGAAACTTTATTGCATCTGTTGTTAATCTGTACTTCCTTAAGGAAAGAGAGACTTGAACATTTTGTTAAGTTTGTTAGTGACCCATCTTGGGTAAAAAGAGAAGTGATTTGGTAGGAAATGCTACATGGTTCTTCCATGCACTTAAAGGCCTCCGTGATTGACTATTTGAAAAACATCTGTCATTTAATATAGAACTTTAATAATATGAGGTCTGGAGGTAACATAATTGTAATGCCATATAGAACCTTAATCATACGAAGCATGGTGGCGACCTGTTTATTTGAAATACTCACGTGAGTGTTGATGCACATAATAACTGGAAACCGCATAGACAGATTGGTGTGTAGTAGTGATAATAAGTTGTTTTTTCTCCTTATGTGCAGATAGAAACCTTGACATTTATTTTAACCCATTTAGTTTTATGTGATGAAATATGTATAGCTTGATCTTTGAAATGTTATTGTGTATTGTTCGATTGTTTAAAGACTTGTATGTATGTATAACATGATTTGATGCTTGTTTTAGAAATCTTATAGCAATTTTGTAAAGGTTTATATAAACCAATAAACCCAGGGGCATCTTGGCACCTGTACATTATGCATCACTTATTAGGTCTATGGAGACCCTGCCCCTCCTCCACTGCCCCCCGCCCCCGAGTTATTGGATTTAATCCTAAAATGTATGGCAAATAATCATTTAAATTCACGTGTTGGGGCACTTAAGCACCTTCATGTAAAGGGCTATACCATTGGTCAATGGAACATCTTTCAGTATGGGACTCACATTTTGGGATGAGTTATGGTTGCCGGTGGAGGCGTTGCTGAGGGTGGCTGAGGGGGCTATAGCCCCAGGTCTTTTGGTTGTAGACCCAGATAGAAGCTCAGGGGCTACAACCCAAAAGGCTAGCAAGCCCCGAATCCCCACAGTCCCGACATTAGTGTAGCCCCGGATCTTACCTAGACCTAGCAACACCCCTGGTTATAGGACTCAGTCCTAGCACCAAAGGAGTATTTTTTTAGTGACTAGCCTCACGCCTTTTATAGGTAGAGGACCTTTACTCGCCGGAAGGTCTCCTGTGGTCTATGAAGCACTCCTGCTACAATGGCTTCCACTAGGACCCTATCGACCCTCTCCCAGAGGGAGTCAAGAGAACAGTTAAAGCACTTCTGCTGCCTCGAATCCACAGGGCCCTCTAGATGTGTAACTAATGTTTGTGTCTATAGTCTACCTATATTAAATATTAAATAACACACTACTTGTGTACATAATGCTTGGTCAAATAATTGCTTCATGTTCAGGCAATGCTAGACTTGCTTTATTGAAATTAATTAATGTGGTTTTGATGTAGTCCACTGAAAAAATAAAATAAAATAATGCAATGTACGTGGTGCTGCCATTTCCAAGTACGTTGGGAAAGGGCGAGGAACGGGACAGTCTTTGGAGCAGAAGTGGAGAAAATGGCACAGACACAAAATGAATGATCTCCAATATTCACTCACAGGCAAGATATATGATGACCTGGGAAGCTAATGCTCCTGACAACCGTGTGAAAAAGACACAGAGTATAGCATTAAACCTGCCGGAACACACATGCGTTTGCACCAAAACGGGCTCCCAGATGAGATACCTTGCCAGCAGTAGGAGAAAAGGCCATTAAGACATAACATACCCATAATTAGAGTCTCAAACCAGAAGAGCAATAGAGCAATTGATCACACGTCAACCAATTCTAGAGCAGGTGCAGTTTTGGATGAACCAAAGTTGGCCTTTCTATAACCAAATAGCCTATATTTGAGGGCCCACTCAATAGTTTCTCAAGATAAAAAACTATTGTTACTAAATATATTGTTCGTGTCTTGGCTGAGTCATAGACCTTCCCTCAAAGTCGAATAACTCAGCTAACTCTGCAGAAGGACATCACTCCAGAAGCAAGTACACAGCAATCAAGACCAACTGTTTTTAGCTAAGCTTCTCACAAAGGATTCTCCCTTGTATTCTTGTTATTTCCAAGCAGAGATTGGAAACATTGGTGGGAGGCTGGATAGACATCCACCTGGAGAATTGCAATTTCATGACCTTAGTGCAAGTCCTAAAGGAAAAGGAAAGGTTTTGGGTTTGCAGAGGTCTTCGAGCAAGAGATACAATCCACGAGAAGAGACCGGGGCGGCACCTGTCTTCCTCGTGAACCCACAACACAATGCAAGTTTCTCGGCCTCGTGTTATGCCGCAGACTCACTGTTAATCCACTTGATCTTACTGGCTTCACCACTCCCTATATCACAGGTGGAGAGTAAGTTCTAGCTCAGAGGACTAAATGACTCTGAGTGTGGCATCCGAGAGGGGGAAGGTTGTCTAGTTTGAGGCCCAGACTTTGTAATTGTCCCCCTCAAGATCAACGTGCTTGTTAGGCCTGTCAAACCTTTTGGTTTTGCTCCTGATATGAAGACTGGTGTCAACAGACGACTTAAGCTTGTTTCGTTCAGTTTATTGTTTGCTTGTTGTGCACTTAGACAGCAAATCCATTCTGCTTCATAGCACCCACAGGGCCACAGGGAGGGATCCTGGGATTGCAGTACAAATTAGAATATACAAAATACATACAGTCCGGGAAGGGACGATCCAACCTACTATGCCTTGTGAGTTTTCAGAACGTGCAAGTGCAGCACGGAAGAGGGCAGTGGGGTAGGTGCTGGGGTGTCGGTGCTCGTGGGTGAGCCACAGATGAAGTGCAAGTTGTGGTAAGTGCTATGCAGCCCATAGGGCAACTACTCAGTATTTATGCTGGCTCTCTTTGGCCCCTCTGGTACACAGAGAACTTATTTAGTTGTGGAATATATGTTGCGTTCGATAGACAAACTCTTAATTCAAGACTCACTCTGGTTCTGCAGATACCGTCAATAGCAAGACTCCTCCACTCTACAGAGAGCATTGCTAGTTGCAAAAGTCACCATCTTCTCCAGTAAAAACTTTTAGCTGCAAGTCTCCACCACTGTCTCAATAGAGGATCTTTAGATTTACAAAATGCACACCTGGATGCTTAGGACCTTTTGTTACACTAGTTTACACTGCTCGATGTGTGATCTTTGAGTGCTCAGCATTTTCTCATTGGTGACATCATTGAACATGCTTAAAGTCTCACTTCTGGCTCCTCGGGCCATGTTTTCAGGCTCTCTCCAGGCTCCGCTGGGCACCTTTACAGGTAGGGCCTGATTCATGGAATTTTCTGCACTGTAAATAGGGACGTTGCGACCAAATCGGGTGTGAAATCCTGTTAATCGATTCATGGAATAGACTGTGTGGGAGATTTTCGTACTTTGCGGGGACTTTCAGCATGCTCAATATGTCTCTGCGTGCAGTCGATCGCCCTGCGCAAGACACATCAAAGAGCGTGGATGTGGCCTGCACAGAGGACAGTGCAGTGGGCGGAACATGCAAAATGGGGATGAACATTGGAAAGAGTGGGCGTTACGAGGCACAGGCTGCAGGCAGGGCATCGATGGCCCACAAATGAAAGGAACAAGACGTATTCATGGATCCGACCGCGCAACCCTCATGCCCGCATACTATCCGCCACCCGAAGGCAGGCACACAGACACTTGCACATAGTATTCACTGTGCAGGGGTGAGATTGCATGTTGGATTTAGAGCTTTGTGTACGCAGCAGGAGTTCCGATCTAATTTAGGGGTGCTCATACACATTTTAGTGGGGTGCAGGAACGGTTTGTGGGGGTTCGCACCCAGATTTGTCAGAGTTTTACCTGAGCTATGGAAATTCATATGCATGTTATCGGGGTGCCAATAACAGTTATAGGGGAACCCATGCAGTGTCCCCGAGAGGCAGAACAAGCTGCAGGGGACCCCATGCACTGTTTCAAGGGTGCATGTGTTTGCGCCCTAGGAGCATGCAAAGGTAGCTGTTTCTGGCTGTTATTGCTTTGCGTGGGGGTATGTCAGGGCATTCCAGCAATGACTTGCGTATAGGCTTACATTGCGGGAACAGTTCCATGATAAGCTCGCGCAGAGTCATTCTCGGCACGCAGTCTTTGCCGGATCTATGCACACTTTCCCATGAATTGGGCCCAGAACCTCTACATGACCACACCTGGTTCTGCATGGAACCTTTACAGGCTGGCACCTGGTTCCACATATAACCTCTACAAGCTAACCCTTAACTCCGCCCCCGCAGATTCACAGCTTGACATTACATTTGAATAATTTAAAGATTGTAGAGCGCTTTAGTTCCAAGCCCCACCGCCTCTCCCCCTACTTGTCTCTTTGAGGGTATCGGGTGTCTGAACATGCACAAGAGAATGGAAAGCCTCTTTTATTTTAATGTGAATTTAATCACATTCAATCTGTCGCCAGTTTCATATATGTGTATTAATGCTGAGCAAGGTGTCCCCCAGGTTCCACTTTCTGATGAATTGCATTTTGCCAGGTAGCTAAGAGAAGAGGTGAGTGTAGAAACCTTGGGCTGTGAGGCATCCTCTGGACCACAGTGTAACACGTCTGCAGTCCCAGGGGTCTCTCCACTGGTTCAACTCTCACGCTGCTTCATTCATGCGCTGCCAGTGGAGTGCACTAGAGAATTAAAGGATAGATGAAGGAGTAGGCGGCAATGCATAGGGTCTGTCTATGAAGCCCTGTCTCTCTTGCAGAACATGCCACCTTTTGATGACTGCTAAGAAGGTTTGACAAATCGACTTCCGGTGCACCAGTGGTCCTGGGATGAATATCGGTTTCTAAACCATCAATCAGCCCCACACCTCTAGTACACCAGAAGGGATCCAAACAGATTGGCAACACAAGTAGATTATAAACCACCTTGTCCAATTTTGGTAACGTGGATGGAACGGCAGGCTTGTCTCTGCAAGGTTGTGGATCATTGGTTAGTTGCAATACAGCACAAATACAATTATTACCCAATGATAAGACTTTCCAGTCAAGGTTGTATAAAAATATCGACTTTATTATTACTACAACAGAGAGTTCTGGAACACCACAAAATAAACCCCACCCGGTAAAAGAACACAGATGACAGACAGTTTCATGAAGGAAAGGGATGCACCCTGGACACTGACAGGAGGGTAGTCGGTAAATAAATCAGTCTTAACTGTTCAAGGTTATTTGGATTCAGGACCAAGGGTGCAAGAGGTTGTAAATGTCACTAGGGGCCTTCGGAGTGTGACGAACCACAATGTACCTGGTGCTTGAGCTTTTCTTGATGCTCGAGAGCGTCAAGTCGGTTCCAGGATGCTTTTCAGCTCCTGCTACAGAGTTTGAGACTGGAAACCGTTGCGGGTATCAGGCGGCTGGCAGTTCGGCAAGCGAGGCTGAACGGATGGCTGCAGGATGGCCTACACGGTGGCTTGGGGTCAATAATTGTTGTCTCTGTGCTGGTTGGCAGATCTGGAACACTGGCCGAGGCGTCTCGGACGGCTTTAATGACTGCAGCATGACAACAGTCAGTGATGCAGCCGGTCGCAGTTTGAGGGCTCGACTACCTCGAAAATTACCTTTAAAGATGGATGCTGGTTGATGCTTGTGGAACTCCTAGCTTCTTCACAGTGCTTGTGTCATCCTTTAAGGCGGACGGCCCAAAGCTGAGGAGAGTGTTTGCAGGCAACAGCCTTGTCCTTTTTTCAGATACTCTCTGGCACTTCCCACATAGGAAGCTTGTTAGAACCTAGCAGTGCACGCGGTGTGCTGGCTGGGTATGGATTTTGGAGCTGCTGGAGGGTCCTCTGGATTCAGTATCTCCCTCTGTTGCTTCGGAGATGTTATGGGGAGGGATCTTCCTTCCCTCTGGGATATCCTGGCCATCCTTCACTGGCAGAAGATATAAGGCAGAATGAACCTTCAGCCAAGGTCCAAAAGAGTTATTTGTGTTACTCTTTTTGAAGTCTTAAGATGATCTGCCAAAAGAGGGGCTCCACCATCTTTGAAAGCCAAATGGGCCTGGGATTGGTGTAGGCTAAGCCTACCTTAATAAACCAATCCTAGGTCCCACCAACAATCTTCTGTTATGTGTGAGGTCCTAACCAGAGTGCTTAGCAACATGTAAGGTAAAGGGGCGAAAACATGTACTACTAAGTCCCACCCATCTTCCTGTCGGTTTTGGATCAAAGAGTCTCTATGGTTAATTGAGCTCCCTGTAGTTCCTGATTAAAGGCAGGTCTCCCTTGAAGTTGTGACGAGAACAGATTTTCTGTCGCAATCAAATCACATACTCCTACCCTCAGAATGGGGTCCCCCTACGGGGGGCTTGCCTACTGTAAATACATGTACCAGACATGACACTGCACTGCCCTTGATACTGAGGGGCAGGAGCTGGCTTCAGGTTGACACAGTGCATTTCAAAGCTTGTTGGGGGTTTTCATGTCTTTCGTTAGCCTCTGCAGCGAGGCCCCATGTGGGCCTGTTTGAAACATGTTCTATTTGTATGCTAATAATGTTTAATTGCTGCCACCATTCTGCTGCCCAACAAAGGATACCGTGGATCCATGGAGCCTTTGTTATTTAATTAGGCTGGCCATTTCAGAGGGAAGGTTTTGCCATCCCCCTTTTGAGATGCCTTGATTTACTTTTGGCTTTCATATTCTAATTAAATATGACAGGGGGGACAGCGCCTGTAGGCAGTGTCCATACAAAGTACACAAGTCTATGCAAATGTCGTGCAGTGAGCATAGGAAAATGTGTGTGGATTAGCCCCACACATTTTCTAGAGGTTGACCTACACTCATTCAATTTCATATAAAATGTTTAAAAGAGCCCATGTGAGCGTACACCCACAGTGCGGGTGGTCGAATTCCTTGCAAGGTTGTTCTGGAATCTGCAGACCCTGGTTGTCTTTTGGTTTCACCTGTCGGATGTGTACCAGATTTGGAGTTGCCAACCTCCCACTGGAATCCCGGGGTGCATTGGGATCAGACCTGGCTGTGAGACATTTTCTCTTTGACTCAACTCAGGTGGCTGGGGAATTTTCATGCTGAAGAGGTACCTAGTGCCATTCAAAAGGGCCCCAGAACACCTAAGGACTCGGGCAATGCTTGGAACTGCATCGAAGAAGCAGAAGATATACTTTGGAGACTCCAGTAAATATTAGGGCACTTGAGTTACCCAGAAAGTAGTTAGCCTGAGAATTGCTCTTTGGTGCGGTATCAGCGTCCATGAACCCCCAATCTATCTATTGCCACTTATTTATCCATATTAACGCCCTCTGGATGGAGCCTCGACATTCTAATGGAGTTAATCACCACTTTCTGCAGCGGACAGGGCTCACCGGCTCCGTCTGCCTTGCATATCAGTATTCATCACTATATTCACCATAATTGGAGGCATGCTATAATACCACTAATGCCTCCCTCCTCAGGCCATTATCAGGCAGTAATGTCCCTTCTTGAAGTTGCTCATCGGAGCAAGAGAAGCTTGCGAGCCTTCACTACTGTTCGTCTGGTCCCAGTATTTGGACACTGGGCCTAATGCAGACCTGCAGACACCCCTAAAGCGGGAGAGTAATCCCTACGAGGAATCCCAAGGAGCTGCACCCATTTGTCCTGTGCAGATATCCAGCGGAATAAGGCGGTGTCTCTGCGCAACGGGTGGATGTTTGGATAAAATCTATCATAACATGTTCTGAGCACGTTAAGTATATCTGGGGTCTTGGGACACCTAACGCCCAGCAGGCCTGGTGTGGTCATCTGCATAATGCCAGACAGCTCTTGACTGAGGCGTCTATACGCACATCTGCAGTGGTTTAGTGGTCCCAGTTAAGACTACAGAGCAAGCGATGTCATGATGCAGAAGTGAGAGCGCCCACGAAGGTAATGCCAACGAAGAAGTGCAGGCACTTCAAACATTCTGCAAAGGTCACACCGCCCAGTATCAGAACGAGGCTGTGTGCAAGTGCAGGCACTTCAAACATTCTGTGAAGGTCACACCGCCCAGTATCAGAACGAGGCTGTGCGCAAGTGCAGGCACTTCAAACATTCTGTGAAGGTCACACCGCCCAGTTTCAGAACGAAGCTGTGCGCAAGTGCAGGCACTTCAAACATTCTGTGAAGGTCACACCGCCCAGTTTCAGAACGAGGCTGTGAGCAAGTGCAGGCACTTCAAACATTCTACAAAGGTCACACCGCCCAGTTTCAGAACGAGGCTGTGAGCAAGTGCAGGCACTTCAAGTTCACACTGTCCAGCATCAGAACGAAGCTCTGATCAAGTGATCAAGTACAGGCGCTTCCAACATTCTGCAAAGGTCACACCGCCCATTATCAGAACTAGGCTCTGATCAAGTGATCAAGTGCAGGCACTACAAACATTCTGCAAAAGTCACACCGCCCAGTATCAGAACGAGGCTGTGATGAAGTGCAGGCACTTCCAACATTCTGCAAAGGTCACACCGTCCAGCATCAGAACGAGGCTCTGATCAAGTGCTCAAGTGCAGGCACTTCCAACTTTCTGCAAAGGTCACACCACCCATTATCAGAACGAGCCTCTGATCAAGTGATCAAGTGCAGGCACTTCCAACATTCTGCAAAGGTCACATTGCCCAGTATCAGAACGAGGCTGTGATCAACTGCAGGCACTTCCAACATTCTGCAAAGGTCACACCGTCCAGCATCAGAACGAGGCTCTGATCAAGTGCTCAAGTGCAGGCACTTCCAACATTCTGCAAAGGTCACACCACCCATTATCAGAACGAGGCTCTGATCAAGTGATCAAGTGCAGGCACTTCCAACATTCTGCAAAGGTCACACTGTCCAGCATCAGAACGAGGCTCTGATCAAGTGCTCAAGTGCAGGCACTTCCAACATTCTGCAAAGGTCACACCACCCATTATCAGAATGAGGCTCTGATCAAGTGATCAAGTGCAGGCCCTTCCAACATTCTGCAAAGGTCACTTTGCCCAGTATCAGAACGAGGCAGTGATCAAGTGCAGGCACTTCCAACATTCTGCAAAGGTCACACCGTCCAGCATCAGAACGAGGCTCTGATCAAGTGCTCAAGTGCAGGCACTTCCAACATTCTGCAAAGGTCACACCACCCATTATCAGAACGAGGCTCTGATCAAGTGATCAAGTGCAGGCACTTCCAACATTCTGCAAAGGTCACACCACCCATTATCAGAACGAGGCTCTGATCAAGTGATCAAGTGCAGGCACTTCCAACATTCTGCAAAGGTCACACCGTCCAGCATCAAAACGAGGCTCTGATCAAGTGCTCAAGTGCAGGCACTTCCAACATTCTGCAAAGGTCACACCACCCATTATCAGCTGAGGCTCTGATCAAGTGATCAAGTGCAGGCCCTTCCAACATTCTGCAAAGGTCACACCATCCAGCATCAGAACGAGGCTGTGATCAAGTGCAGGCACTTCCAAGATTCTGCAAAGGACACGCCGTCCAGCATCAGAACGAGGCTGTGATCAAGTGCAGGCACTTCAGACATTCTGCAAAGGCCACACCGCCCAGTATCAGAACAAAGCTGTGATTAAGTGCAGGCATTTCAAACATTCTGCACAGGTCACGCCGTCCGGCATCAGAACGAGGCTCTGATCAAGTGATCAAGTGCAGGCACTTCAAACATTCTGCAAACATCACACTGCCTTGTATCAGAACGAGGCTATGATCAAGTGCAGGCACTTCCAACATTCTGCAAAGGTTACACCGTTGAGTATCAGAACGAGGTTCTGATCAAGTGCATGCACTTCAAACATTCTGCAAACATCACACAACCCAGTATCAGAACGAGGCTATGATCAAGTGATCAAGTGCAGGCACTTCCAACATTCTGCAAAGGTCACACCATCCAGCATCAGAACGAGGCTGTAATCAAGTGCAGGCACTTCCAACATTCTGCAAAGGACACGCGGTCCAGCATCAGAACGAGGCTGTGATCAAGTGCAGGCACTTCAGACATTCTGCAAAGGCCACACCGCCCAGTATCAGAACAAAGCTATGATTAAGTGCAGGCATTTCAAACATTCTGCAAAGGTCACGCCGTCCAGCATCAGAACGAGGCTCTGATCAAGTAATCAAGTGCAGGCACTTCCAACATTGTGCGAAGGTCACACCGTTGAGTATCAGAACGAGGCTCTGATCAAGTGCATGCACTTCAAACATTCTGCAAACATCACACCACCCAGTATCAGAACGAGGCTATGATCAAGGGCAGGCACTTCATACATTCTGAAAAGATCCCACTCTCCAACATCAGAACGAGGCTGTGATCAACTGCAGGCACTTCCAGCATCAGAACGAGGCTCTGATAAAGTGCAGGCACTTCAAACATTCTATACAGGTCAGACCGTCCAGCATCAGGACGAGGCTAGCCTCTACTTAGTCCCCTTTTGGTGGGGGGGGGGCGTGACCAGTCAATAATTGATAACATCAACTTTGCTTGGCTTCAAACACGGGCCACATGTATTTCAGAGTCATTTACAGGTACTCCCAAAAACTGCCTGGTTGCAAGTGAACCCGGCTCCTAAACATTCCTTCCGCTGGCCCGCTACCCGCGCTAGTCATCACATCTAGGGGTGGGTGCCTCCCAGTGGATGCCTTCGGGGTGACTTTGCATCAGTGACGTGCAGAACTCCTTCAGAGTTGAACCCAACCTCTGGTAGTCTCCCCTACCAGTAGCCATCACGTGCCCTGGGGGCCAGCGAGGTAGCAGCACAGTTGGGCAGAGTCCTTTGCGGTGTTGGTAGGAGGGCGGGCTTCGCTGACCTTGGGTGGCAGTGGAGTTCAGGCAGTCTCCCTACAGGGGACGGAGCAGTGTGGATGGAGCAGAGGAGTTCTGCTGCTGTCGCTTTCATTGGGTGTATCTGTGATGGGATGCCTGCGTTCACCACATCCTGTGCCCCTAGCTCTGTGTTGAGCTGCATCAGCCAAGCCCCGAGGCTGCGTTTCTCCTCTCTGTGGGGGGCTGGGGGGCATGCATCTCAGCTCCCTTTGGCAATGGTGGGTAATTGAGTTAGGGAGGCTGTGCGCCTGTTATGCCCCTCGAGGGAGAGCTCACCAGGAGAGTTTTACAAGCGCCCTCCACAGTTATGGAGATGGCTTTATGACGAGGGACCTTCTGTAAATCCCGCCCGGAAAGGTTGACGCCATAAAAAAGGCTTTTGGAGGCGCTCCATCATGTGTGGACTATTTCCAGGTTTCTCAAGAGTTGCGGCCTGTTCCTTCTGCTGACAAATTTGGGTCCTCCTCAAAGTCGCTCATAACCTATTTCTTTGCAAATAAACGTTTTTAAATGTGTTCACTTTTTTTTATTTCCGCTTTGGCTTAAGTCCTCTTTTTGGTGTCAATTAGATTCCCGGTTTCCCTTTTTGCTTTTGATTTTCCTTTTTCGTTTGTTAATGTTCGGATCGGACCCCGCACATTCCTCGGCGTTTATCTCCCACCTTTCGCTCGCCCCTTCTAACTCCTCGGTGTGCCTGTGCTCGTTTTTACATCGTCCAATTCCCTTGTTCCCTTTTCTTTGTGTAACTCTGTTGTGGTTTTCTTCATCTTTTTTAGGCAACGCTGATTTTATTGTTATTTATATTTCAGCAAACTGTAGCTGGGTAAAATGTGTTACTTCATATTTGACTTCACTTAGATGTATTTAGCGAGCTCATGTGCCATGTTACATGACTTTTAAATAGCGCTTTTTGCCGTTGGTAGGTGCTCGTAGCACTGTGAGCTGGAAGGCACTTCGGAAGGCTGTAGTCTATGCAAACATGATCATACAAGAATGTTACATTGCTTGCAAACAGTTATTAGAAATTAGATGACTATTCAGTTTCTAGCAGAGATGACTATAACATTATTAAAAACATACAACACAGTGTGTTGTGGCGTCGCCAGGAATCAAATTTAGGAGGGGCACAGAGGGAGCCAAAGACAAAAGTAGGGGGGGCACAGACAAATGTCAGGGGAGAACATGGTCACTGCTCGTCTTAGGTAGGGGGGCACAAGGGGGGGCACATGGTTTCACAGGGGGGGCCGTCCCCCCCAGGCCGCTCCCCTAGCGACGCCACTCTTCGGGCGCAGCAATGGCTGCTCTCTCAGGGACTATGTGACAGCTGGGCCATGTTTTTCGTGGGACTCAGCTGCATTCTATGGATTGCAGTGCAATGGGGGGGGGGGCAGTATTTTAAACTAGTCTATCATCCCAGAGGGCAACTGTCTACAACAGAGGGCTCTGCTGTACTTTACTTGTAGAACGCATGTACAGTGAATAACATGCAAACTACATGCACAATCCCCCATATGTCAAACATGCATTCAACACACCACTCAATTGTTTCCTGCACCATCTTGTTTCCACCCTTTGACCTTTCCTTGCCACTTGCTTCATCCATTACTAAAAGGAAATGACATCTTCTGCCATTCCCCTTTCTCTGTGGCAAGCAGTTCTCAGTCTCCTCCTCGACACCTGATGCCTCTTCGACCATCACTGCCTTCTCTCGCTTCCAATCCCTGCTATATGACTCATTCTCCTCTCACTTCCTACTGCTTACTTTCACTCCCAATCTCAGCATCCCCAGGCTCGGGTCACCCCATTCACACGCTCTCTCCACGCAGGCATGCATCAGCTGCTGTGCAAATGGAAGCATAACCACTCACATGAGGACCTGAAACTCTATCTCTGTGCCCTGAACTCTCTCAAGTTCACGCTTGATAAATCGAAAAGGGAATTCTACCTAACCCTCAATGACCCTCACCCCTACCATCCTTGACAGCTACAGGGCATCCTAAACTCACTCCTCACTCGTCCTAAATCCATGACTTTACACTCCACTCTCACAGCTAACATCCTAGCTGAATACATTCCTGCAAACATTTCCTAAATCATAGACTCTCTCCTGATCTTCTGCATACTCCCTCCTCTTAAATGTTACATTCCTCCTACTCTACCTTCATGCTCTACCTCTACCTCCCACTTTAGTTGCACTAATACTGACAAAGTGCTACCTCTACTGATGAAGGCTAACCCCTCTGTGCCCCATCAGACCCTTTTGATCCTCAGCTGGTCGAGCTATTGCCCCTTTATGGGCCTCTCACCTCATTGAACTCTTCAACCGGTCCTTTAAAATCTGCTTGCTTTCCCTCTATTTGCAAAACAGCTACAGTCATCCCTCTCTTAAAAAAGCAAGGGGCTGGCGCGAACCTACCAACTAATCTTTGCCATGTCTCTCCTTCTACACTACTCTTAAGTGACCAAAAGGTTTGTGTTCAACTGTCTTACCTATTTCTTAGACATCCACAACCTTCGAGAACCCCGACAAGCAGGTTTCCACTCCCGTCACATCCATGTAAACTGCTGTCATGAATCTGTCCCACTTCATCACTTCTGCTAAGCACTCCAACCCATCCTCTATCCTAATTCTCCTTGACTTGTACGCTGCCTTTGACACTATCAATCACTCTGTTCTCCTTAATACTCTTTTTCTTCTTGGGATTCACAATCAAGCCTTTGCCTAGATTGAATTCTACCTTGCACCATGCCACTTCTCAGTCTGCTGGAGCAACAACACCTCTCACCTCACTCCTCTTACTTTTCATGTTCTGCAAGGATCTGATTTGAGTCTGCTCCTCTTTACACTCCACACCTCTCCTCTTGGGGCACTAATCTCCTTTCTTTTCTCACACCAACTCATTGCAAAGGGCAGCAAAAATGTCTTCTCTTTTCCTGAACTCTCCTCTGATCTTTCTATAAACATTTGCAACATTCTCTCTTCCATTAAATATTTAATGGCTTTGCACTCTTATGTTAAACTCTACCAAAATGGAGGTACTCTTCTTCCCCTGCCAACATCTCTCTCTAATCTCTTTCTCTGCCTATCCAGTTACCACCTGAAACTCCCCATCTCATCTTAAGCTAGAAACCTTGGCGTCATCTATGACCTTTCTCACACTTTTTCTACTTTCATCTCCAAAACTGGAACAGCTGCTCGCCTCAAACTCCTCAATATTAGAAAAAAACAGGCACCTGCTTCCTTTCAACAATGCCAAGCATCTCTTAACCACTCTTGTCTTCTCTAAACTCGACTACTGTGCCAGCATACTCTCCCCTACCATGCTTTCTGTCTTCTCGACAGGATCATTGACTTCGCTACCAGGACTCTATTTCAACAACCTCACTTCCACCTACTTCCTTGTACCGTCACCAGGCTGGATGGCTGATGATGCAAAACAGGGCCAAATTACAATTTCTCAGTCTGGTTCACAAATCTATCCATAGTAAGGCACCACTCCATCTATCCTCATCTATCCAACTCTACAAGCCTTCTAATGATCTCTGCGCTGCCTTCTCGACTACCTTTGAGGCTCCTTGCCTTCCCTGTACTTCCTCTCGCTTCTGCTTTTTCGCTCTACTTGCTCCAATTCCAAGGAATTCTTCCCCCGGACAATCAAGAAATAGTCCGCAAGGATTTGCTCAAAACCAAACTAAAAGCCTGCCTCCTCGCCTCCTAGTTACCGTCTTAACCTGCCTCTCATCTACCTGCTATCCAACTTTTTTCCCTCACCTCTAACCTGCCTCTGTCCCCCACTTCCTCTGCTTCCACTCATCAAGGTCACATCCAGAGCAAAGCTGGTCGTACCGCCAAGCTGCACTTAAAAATTCACAATGTGTGTTGTCCTTAATCTTTATATGTCCACTTATGTATTGTCCTTAGTGACTGTTCCACTTACTCCCCTCCACAACCTGGTCAGAATGTCACTCAAACTCACTCCATTGTAAGAAAGCTCACTGCTTCCCGTCAAAATAGATTTCATATCTATTGTACGCTCCTTTGTGATGAAACAAGCATTGTTCCTCCTGCTTGTAAATACATAAATCCTCCTCAGTCTTGTCAGGCAGCCTCCATTTCTGCCTCCTACAAATAGCTCAGCTTGGTTCTCGACCAGGTCACGAAACTACTGCTTGGTCCCCCCGGTACAGCAATTGGTCCTATCACCGTTCTGTGATGGTCATCACCTCTGTCTTCCCGAGAGATACTGACCTCTGCCAAAGTGGGTAATCAGTAATTCAATCCCCAGTTGGTATCCAGATATCTCTGTGCACACCTCACCTCCATGTCCGCCAGTCACTCGTACACTTTCCCCCTTGATCCACCTCCACTCCCGCACAAACCCAGTCCAGGAAGCACCTCCGGGGCAGAGCATGTCAGTTCCTCTGCTGACTCAAATCATACAGTGTCTGCAGCGGTCAATACCTGTCCTCTGACCGTGGCCAGGGTCTCTCTTAGCCTTATCCGTCCATGCAGCACCAGCCATCTTCCAATGAACCATTCAACGGGCGAGAGGACCACTCCCGTTGCTAGTCAAAATGATGGTTGACATAGACATCAAAGATCTCCGCACCTGCTCTGATTCACGCGGGTCTTCATGGTCTCCGATATCCCCCTTCCCCCCCCGTGGTCAGGTATTCATTTTTGCTCTGCTGCCTCAAAATTCGGTAGTTTAATCAGGATATCACCAAAATAACCAGCGTTTAGCCACAGAGCACGTACTTCTCACGCCCCCTCCAAGTCAATTCTTAATAGAGACCCTTTCCTTATTCTTACATTGATTTATTGTAAGATTTATAGCGCATGGAGCAGACAGAGTGTGGCATCAGAGCGCTGTGCAAGGTTTGTTGCTCAAGGTACTAAGAAGGCTCTGTAAAAAGCTTCTAGATGAGGTTATAAGGATCAGAAAGCGGACAGTAGAATTGGCCTACTTTGGAACATTGCAAAGGGGATCAGAGGAAAGACTTAAGGCTGAGAGATAGGGTGTACATAACAGTGAAGAGAGGAGGCCGGGGGTTGGGGGTGCAATCATGGTAGTCTGGTGGAGGTGGCAGGCAAGGAACATCTGATCAGTCAGCATGAAGACTTGTAGTGTGGCCTCAGAAGAATGAAGAAAGGAATAGTCAGCCTGGGGGAGATCAAGCTAAGGAAGGAGTGACATGAGGGAATGATAGGCAGCGAGTACCCCCCATTCACTAGAGATTGTGCTGGGCAGAGGGGAGGGTTAGAAATACGGCAGATTTTGGAAAAGAGGAGACGTCGTGCCCAATGGTGGAACACAAACCTAACCACATTCAAGGGGGAAATGAGAGAGATGGTCCAGAAGTCTAAAATGTGTGAACCCGAGGAGGTGCGGTACTAGTGGGGGTGTCAATAAGTTGGCCACCTTCAGGTCAGAGGGAGGAGTGAGTATTTAGTGACTACCAGGCTACTGAGGCAACCATGTGCAAGGGCATTCAGGATGAGACGAACCAGGGCAAGAAAGGTGGCATCATTCAGAGGACAGGAAAGGACTTCCAATGGAGAAGGAAAACCTACTGTCCACATTGCAATGTGTAAATGCAAACATAATCCTTAAGGCATTTGGAGAGGAAAGATGGGCCTTAATAAATTTCTGTTCTCAGCCATAGCTGCTGTGGGCAAGGAAGTTAGACCCTTCAAAGAAAACTAGTAGAATTGGTATGTTCCGTAAAATAAAAATAAACAAAGCACAGAGCGGCTGTCCGGGGCGGGCTGATAAGATACATACAAGAAAATATCATGCAGAGAATCAACTTCACGGTCAGGGAGGCGGGAAGAGATGAAAGAAGCAGGTGCTTGGAGGAAGAAGGGTGTCTGCTGCTGCCACCGGTACAGAGGCCAGGGATTTAAGACAGAGCCAGGATAGCCCTTGGCCTTCAGGCTGGTGTGTCAGGTGGACCCTCTCCGGACCTCAATGCCAGACTCTCCACTGCTTGCGACGAGTGGCCAGTGGATATGTTCCTCTGCTGCTGCCACCAGTACAGAGGCCAGGGATTGAAGACAGAGCCAGGATAGACCTCAGCCTTCAGGCTGGTGTGTCAGGTGGACCCTCTCCGGACCTCAATGCCAGACTCTCCACTGCTTGCGACGAGTGGCCAGTGGATATGTTCCTCTGCTGCTGCCACCGGTACAGAGGCCAGGGATTGAAGACAGAGCCAGGATAGACCTCAGCCTTCAGGCTGGTGTGTCAGGTGGACCCTCTCCGGACCTCAATGACAGACTCTCCACTGCTTGCGACGAGTGGCCAGTGGATATGTTCCTCTGCTGCTGCCACCGGTACAGAGGCCAGGGATTGAAGACAGAGCCAGGATAGACCTCAGCCTTCAGGCTGGTGTGTCAGGTGGACCCTCTCCGGACCTCAATGCCAGACTCTCCACTGCTTGCGACGAGTGGCCAGTGGATATGTTCCTCTGCTGCTGCCACCGGTACAGAGGCCAGGGATTGAAGACAGAGCCAGGATAGACCTCAGCCTTCAGGCTGGTGTGTCAGGTGGACCCTCTCCGGACCTCAATGCCAGACTCTCCACTGCTTGCGACGAGTGGCCAGTGGATATGTTCCTCTGCTGCTGCCACCAGTACAGAGGCCAGGGATTGAAGACAGAGCCAGGATAGACCTCAGCCTTCAGGCTGGTGTGTCAGGTGGACCCTCTCCGGACCTCAATGCCAGACTCTCCACTGCTTGCGACGAGTGGCCAGTGGATATGTTCCTCTGCTGTCGCCACTTGTACCGAGGCCAGAGATTGAAGACAGAGTCAGGATAGACCTCAGCGTTTAGGCTGGTGTGTCAGGTGGAACCTCTCAGGGCCTTGATGCCAGACTCCCCACTGCTTGCGACGAGTGGCCAGTGGATATGTTCCTCTGCTGTCGCCACTGTTACCGAAGCCAGAGATTGAAGACAGAGCGGGATAGACCTCAGCGTTTAGGCTGGTGTGTCAGGTGGACCCTCTCAGGGCCTCGATGCCAGACTCTCCACTGCTTGCGACGAGTGGCCAGTGGATATGTTCCTCTGCTGTTGCCAATGGTACCGAGACCAGAGATTGAAGACAGAGCCGGATAGACCTCAGCGTTTAGGCTGGTGTCTCAGGTGGACCCTCTCAGTGCCTCGATGCCAGACTCTCCACTGCTTGCGAAGAGTGGCCAGTGGATATGTTCCTCTACTGTCGCCACTGGTACCGAGGCCAGAGATTGAAGACAGAGCTAGGATAGACCTCAGCGTTTAGGCTGGTGTGTCAGGTGGACCCTCTCAGGGCCTCAATACCAGACTATCCACTGCTTGCGACTAGTGGCCAGTGGATATGTTCCTCTGCTGTCGCCACTGGTACCGAGGCCAGAGATTGAAGACAGAGCCGGGATAGACCTCAGCGTTTAGGCTGCTGTCTCATGTGGACCCTCTCAGGGCCTCAATACCAGACTCTCCACTGCTTGCGACGAGTGGCCAGTGGATATGTTCCTCTGCTGTTGCCACTGGTACCGAGGCCAGAGATTGAAGACAGAGCCGGAATAGACCTCGGCCTTCAGGCTGGGGTGTCAGGTGAGCCGGGATAGACCTCAGCATTTAGGCTGGTGTCTCAGGTGGACCCTCTCAGTTCCTCGATGCCAGACTCTCCACTGCTTGCGACGAGTGGCCAGTGGATATGTTCCTCTGCTGTCGCCAGTGGTGCCGAGGCCAGAGATTGAAGACAGAGCCAGGATAGACTTCGGCCTTCAGGCTGGGGTGTCAGGTGAGCCGGGATAGACCTCAGCGTTTAGGCTGGTGTCTCAGGTGGACCCTCTCAGTGCCTCTATGCCAGATTCTCCACTGCTTGCGACGAGTGGCCAGTGGATATGTTCCTCTGCTGTCGCCAGTGGTGCCGAGGCCAGAGATTGAAGACAGAGCCGAATAAACCTCAGCGTTTAGGCTGGTGTCTCAGGTGGACCCTCTCAGTGCCTCGATGCCAGACTCTCCACTGCTTGCGACGAGTGGCCAGTGGATATGTTCCTCTGCTGTCGCCACTGGTACCGAGGCCAGAGATTGAAGACAGAGCCGGGATAAATCTCAGTGTTTAGGCTGGTGTGTCAGGTGCACCCTCTCCGGACCTCAATGCCAGACTCTCCACTGCTTGCGACGAGTGGCCAGCGGATATGTTCCTCTGCTGTCGCCACTGGTACCGAGGCCAGAGATTGAAGAAAGAGCCGGGATAGATCTCAGCGTTTAGGCTGGTGTCTCAGGTGGACCCTCTCAGTGCCTCGATGCCAGACTCTCCACTGCTTGCGACGAGTGGCCAGCGGATATGTTCCTCTGCTGCCGCCACTGGTACCGAGGCCAGAGATTGAAGACAGCGCCGGGATAGATCTCAGCATTTAGGCTGGTGTGTCAGGTGGACCCTCTCAGTGCCTCGTGCCAGATTCTCCACTGCTTGCGACGAGTGGCCAGCGGATATGTTCCTCTGTTGGCGCCACTGGTACCGAGGCCAGAGATTGAAGACAGAGCCAGGATAGACCTCGGCCTTCAGGCTGGGGTGTCAGGTGAGCCGGGATAGACCTCAGCGTTTAGGATGGTGTCTCAGGTGGACCCTCTCAGTGCCTCGATGCCAGACTCTCCACTGCTTGCGACGAGTGGCCAGTGGATATGTTCCTCTGCTGTCGCCACTGGTACCGAGGCCAGAGATTGAAGACAGAGCCGGGATAGACCTCAGCATTTAGGCTGGTGTCTCAGGTGGACCCTCTCAGGGACTCGATGCCAGACTCTCCACTGCTTGTGACGAGTGGCCAGCGGATATGTTCCTCTGCTGTCACCACTGGTACCAAGGCCAGAGATTGAAGACAGAGCCAGGATAGACCTCAGCATTTAGGCTGATGTCTCAGGTGGACCCTCTCAGTGCCTTGATGCCAGACTCTCCACTGCTTGCGACGAGTGGCCAGCGTATATGTTCCTCTGCTGTCGTCACTGGTACCGAGGCCAGAGATTGAAGACAGAGCCGGCATAGACCTCAGCGTTTAGGCTGGTGTCTCAGGTGGACCCTCTCAAGGCCTTGATGCCAGACTCTCCACTGCTTGCGACGAGTGGCCAGGGGATATGTTCCTCTGCTGTCGCCACTGGTACCGAGGCCAGAGATTGAAGGCAGAGCTAGGATAGACCTCAGCGTTTAGGCTGGTGTGTCAGGTGGACCCTCTCAGGGCCTCAATACCAGACTCTCCACTGCTTGCGACGAGTGGCCAGTGGATATGTTCCTCTACTGTCGCCACTGGTACCGAGGCCAGAGATTGAAGACAGAGCTGGGATAGACCTCAGCGTTTAGGCTGCTGTCTCAGGTGGACCCTCTCAGGGCCTCAATACCAGACTCTCCACTGCTTGCGACGAGTGGCCAGTGGATATGTTCCTCTGCTGTCGCCACTGTTACCGATCCAGAGATTGAAGACAGAGCCGGGATAGACCTCGGCCTTCAGGCTGGGGTGTCAGGTGAGCTGGGCTAGACCTCAGCATTTAGGCTGGTGTCTCAGGTGGACCCTCTCAGTGCCTCGATGCCAGACTCTCCACTGCTTACGACGAGTGGCCAGTGGATATGTTCCTCTGCTGTCGCCACTGGTACTGTCGGGGGGGATTCTGCCGGGGTCGGCCGGGCCGTCCGCAGACCTCCGGGCAGGGAGGCCCCAACTCCTCCCGTGTATATCTCGGATCGAGACAGAGTATGAGGCACACACAAGGAGCAAGGCAACTTCTGTCGTTTATTATGCAAACGGCAGGGATGGGTCAAGGAGCGTACGCGTTCGTCCTGACACACACACAATAGTGGGGCTCGCAGGCCCTTTTTACTACATTATGACGCGCTACTTGCGTCATTCCAAAAAGTTACCAAAAGAACCTATCGCCACTCTTGATTGGTTGCTCGAGTGGTGGGGTTAGTATAGTACGCATATAGAGAATGATATTAGTGGTTAAGATGTAGTCAGGTGGTATATCTGGGTTGTCCCTACAATTAGATACATAAGAATTGTTACATGAAGACCCCTGAGGATTGGCTAACGTTACTGACGTCTGAGATAAGAACCTCATGTTCTGATTGGTGCATCCGTGAGCTCCCCAGCCTGGGACCACCGTTGTTCCCAGCACACGGTGCACCTGTGGTTGCAACAGTGTTTCAATATGGGTACGTGCAGGCAATGTGAGGATTTATTCATAGGTGGGAGACTGACCGTTCCTACTGTAGCAGGTGTCCATTGAGCCTTTCAAGTGTGTCGGCCTGCGTCTCGTAGCGAGGTACCCAGACGCCTTTTCTCTCCTGGGTTTTGGCATCTCGTCAGGTTCGGCTTGGTCACGTGGGGAGGGACCGTGTTTGAGGCATAATTCTGCACAATTAATATTGTTTTTCCACTGTATGTCTGGTTTAATTTGCAGATATGATTTTAACATTGGTACTTGGAGTGCGAGGTTGCAACATCGTGCCTTTGAAGATTTGTTTCTTGACTGTGGGTTTGCAACATTACGACCTTGGCTAGTTGCTCCACTGGGTTCTTTCTGCAGGCTCAGCAACCTGACTTTTGCTTTGTTAATGTCCACGGGAACTCTTGCTTGAGGCCTACTTGGGCCTGGTGCACGAGTAATCCATTTAGTGCATGGATGCTTTAGGTTATAGTGGCATACAGTTTCATGGCCAGTATCGTGTTTCCATTATATCTCTCATGATGGTAACGGGTTTCAAGAGAAGCGTGAGCAAGCGTTATAAATGAGCTCATGGTGCGTCTTGCGTTTCTGCATTCTGAAAGCCTATGTAAAAATAATAAAGATGCACGTCCGTGAATAAGCCTGTCGCCTACGTCAGAGCACTGAGTATGTTCTTCGTGTAGATTGGTGTGGAAATGTTCAGCGTGTATAATAGTTCAGCGGTGCTTCCCGTTATCTAGGTCGTCATGGCATCTCTAACGATGTGTAGATTTCAGTCTAGTTGGTCCGTGCCGCAGGTGTCGGCATGGCCAGTGCGGGCTGTTGGGCAGGCAGATGGACACATCCGTATGTTTCTGTACCAGGGTATTTGGTCATCTGGTAAATGGGCAAACTCTTCTCGTGGCGGGTGTCTGGGCCGCGACCCTCTAGGCCAAGCGCGAGAGGTGAAGGACGGGAGTCTGGTTTTCCATTCTCCCACTTCAGTCCCCCCTCTGGTCGACTTGTCGACCACAAACATATCCTTCTCGTTATCTCCTCTTACTCTCCATATCTTGGTTATCCCTCCGAGATGTCCATAATGGTTTACGTGATCTTCAAATGACCAATACATGTATTCGCATGTTCCTCCAGGAGTACAGTACACCCATCTTCCTATGTAGCTCCTAGGGTTCCTTGGGTTCTCGATCTTCACTGATGGTGGGTCTAGATGATTGGCGATGATTTGGGTGCGCAACTTCTCCCTTTCGTGTATTATCACACCTGTGTGCTGGCCGTCATCCGCTGGCATCAAGGGGTGCATTCCCACCATTTCCAGCAACTCATCAGTTGAGCGCGCCTTCCGGGCTTTCCAAAATCTAATTATTATCAGTGCAGCTCCAGCCAAAATAGCACATCCCACTATTATTTTCAGTCCATCTGACAGCCAAGATGGCATCCATGACCATAATAGTGAAAACCAGCTTTTATCCTTGTTTACGCCGTTACTTTCGTCCATCATTTTGGAGTGCATCTGGGCCAATTGTGAAACTGCTTCTGTTAGTGTACCATTGTCGGCATCGTTGGCAGGTATGAACGTGCAGCATGATTGTCCTATCTTTGCACAAACTCCTCCTTCCATTGCTGTGAGAAGGTCCAATACATATCTGTTCTGTAGTGCTACCATCCTTACAGCTCGCAGCTCCTCTTTAATTGCGTTAAACCCATTTACTGTCGAATTTATGGTCATCATTAGTTCCCATCTGGTTATTTGCAGCCATTTTGCGTTTGCGTATGCCTGCAGTCCCGGATGTATTATTGAGGAGAAGAACATTGCTGCTCTGCTGAATAGTCTGTGTTCTGGCGGTATTGATGTTAGTTCCGTTTCCGACCTTCCCCACAGATAATTTCCTGTTAATGGCTCTCCTTGTCTTTTTCTCCTGTTTAGGACAGTATCATTGCTGTTGGTCCTGTTTTCTTGCTCCTTCTGGAGTGGTGCAGATCTCTTTCTTCTCCTGTCTCCTTCATCCATTTTCGGAAATTTCGCCACATCGACATGCTTCTTAGGTACCACTAGTGATGGTACATTGACGTGTACCATTGTGCACACACCACTCCACAGGGGAGGCAGTGTATGATATGCCTTTTCTCCGCAGGCCCAATAATGGTCCATTATTACTGCTGTTCCCGCTCCCCCCTCAGGTAACTCCATCACACTTGCACAATTGGTGTTATATCCCACGTCCACCTCTCCTTTATGCTGGTAACATACTTTGGGCGCAGTCAATGGTAATATAGTTATCGGGTCTTCATCTTCTTCTACCCACGTGAGCATTGGTACATACTTGATCCATGTCGTCCAACATCGATGATTGTGTGTCTCGATGGTTGAGATAGTTTCTTTTGTTACCATGTTGCTGCCAACCACTCCTATCTCCCAGCTGGTACCCAGGAACACCTTTCCTGTTATCGTCAGTAATGGCCTCTCCCAGCATCCTTGTTTACCCGGAACTTCCGTGGCGTACCAATCACATGGTAGATACTGCAGTGTTACCTTCTTTGTTTCTCCTTTTTCAGGGCCACTTGTTATGTATCTGAATGCTTCAGCATGTAAACTGGTCTTGTGATAACTCAGATAGGTCTTGAGGAAGTTGTTTTCATATGGGTATGAGTCTCGTGTTTTCCATGTCATGTGCACTACTGTTCCTTGGAATCTTCCTTTCGTTTGGAACAGGGCCAAATATATTATGCACTGTGCTGTTTTTTCATCTATTTCTGTGGCAACAAATGTTCGTGAAGCGCTCATGGCGTATGGTATTAATGAGCAAACGTAACAGCTATCCTCAGTTGTCTGCTTACCAATGCGGGTCATGTGCTGGTACCATATGTTGTTTGTGACGTGTGCTGAATCTTGTACATAATTATCAATACCTTTATTGTCTGAGTATGTGCTGCGTTTAACTTTATTTCGCTTTTGTTCATTGTTACTGTTACCACCTGACGTAACACCTGTTGCAGCAGGGAGGTGGGGTACATTAGGTTTGGGTGCAGCAAAAAAACTCATAGCATAGCTGTACTGCCATACAGAGGCAGCCAAAACTCCGGTGATCATAAAAATCCCTATTATTTTTATTACATATGCTAACCTCACCGACATTTTTGCTCTTACCTTGCTGCAGTCCTGGCAGCGTATTCTTGCGACGTTAAAGTTGCCCGCCTAAAAATTCTCAAAAAGTGCTTGTTATTAAATGTTAGTTTTGTTTCATTAAGCTCTCCCTATCAAATAGTCATTCAGTGCCCAGGTGAAGAGTTGCTCCCACGCTACTCTAAGTGATCGGTCTCTCAAGACCGGCAAGTATGGGCGGAGGTGGGGCATGTAATTTTCTATGGCCAGGAGGAAGGCCGTGTAGTATACACGTACCCTTTTCTTTTTTAAGTATGTTGGCCTTTTTATTTCGTATACAAATTGGTGTGACAATTCTTCTGGGTAACTATCGTCTGGCAGCACCATCTACGCCTGCACACTGAATTTGTTAGATAACTTTTCTTAACAATACAATATTACGCAGCTCCTGTATGTGCGAGAGAAAAAGAGAACATTCACGTGTTTACATGTGTATTGGTGCAAGCGAAGTCCTTAGTTTTTATTACAATTGTATTTAGTAGTCAATGGGGGGGGGGTTTGCTCAGATGGCGGGAGCAGTTTTACTCTTTGAACGTGTGACCATGGGGTGGGCAGTGTGGGGATCACCCCCTTCTTCGTCCGTTATTCTCTCCGAGGGAACAATTGGGTCGTTGTCTGTGGTTGTGTTTTCTTCCGCTGCCGGGGATGTTGTTGGCGTTTTTCCAATGGACCTGTCGTTGGCGCTGGGGCGGGTCTGCAGTTTGTAGATTTTTACATCATGCAGGTGGTTCCACGCACGCTTATCCTTTAGTTTTACTGCTCTTGTTGATACGTCCTCTACTAAATGGGGGCCAGTGAACCTCTGCTGGTTCCACCTTCTATTAAAATTTCGAAGTAGTACGTGGTCACCTTTGGCAAGTTGGCACAAGTTCTCCTTCCCCAATTCTGTATTTTCGTCTATTTCTTGGTTGCTGGTGGACCCGCCCCGTGTGCGCTCGAGCTGTTGAGACACAAACACAACGCTAGTAATCAAAGAAGACACATATTGATACATTTCATCACCTAACACATTCGCAGAACTTTCTTGGTCGGTGAATGCCCTTGACGTTGGTGTTAGGGGAAGGCGCATTTGGCGTCCAGTAACCACCTCGTGTGGGGTGAGGTGGTGGTCGGACCCTGGCCTGTTTCTAAGTTCGAACAGTGCTAACGGAAGGCAATACAACCAACTTTTCTTTGTTGTTTGCTGTATTTTAGCAATTGCCTCCTTCAATAGGCCATTCAGGCGTTCACATACACCATTGGCCTGTGGGTGGTACGCACATGCAAATTTGTGTTTAATGTTCAGTAGGGATGTGATATGCTGGAACATTTCATTTGCGAAATGGGGTCCGTTGTCTGATCTTAACACCTCGCACACTCCCCACCTGGGGAATACCTCCCTTACTATAAATTTGGCTGCTCTAAACGCATCAGGGTGTGAACAGGGCCCTGCTTCGATCCACCTAGAAAATGGGCATACTACTACTATCATGTATCTATTGCCTTGACAAATGTTGATCATATCAACATAGTCAATGTGGAGGTGCCGAAAAGGTCCTTCTGGTCGGGGTATGGTACCTCTTATCACCTTTAAAGTATGACCGGCCGTGAACTGTTGACATGTAAGGCAATTGCTGATAAAATTTGACACATGGGATGTTAACTCGGGACAGAACCAATCTTCTCTAATTCGTGCTGCTATTATTTCTTTGCCTGTATGGGCAGGGTGATGTAATTGGTTCAAGGCGGTATTTAACAATGCCAATGGTATTACAACTTTCCCAGTGCCACCCTGGCGCCATAGTGCGTCGGTTGGTGACATTGTGCATCCTCTTTTCACCCATACTTCTTTTTCGGCCATTGGTGCAGCCGCTTGTAACTCCATAATCTGGGTGGCTGGGAGATGGGTGTACCCTTCTTTTATTAACATCTCCCTCGCTATTCCCCTCCCTCTCCCTCTCTGTGAGTCTGTGGGGTTCCATATCTCACCAAAATATGCAGCATATTTTGCATGTGCGTCTGCTGCTGCATTTCCTTTTGATATATAGTCTTCTCCATTGGTGTGTGCTGTGCATTTTACTAGGGCTAGTTCTTGGGGATCGTTTATTACTTCAATTAGTTCAGCCAACAAGAGGGCATGTTGTACTGGAGTTCCGTCAGCTCTCCTAAACCCTCTTCTTCTCCACTTTGATAGCCCTGAGTGGACAGTGGATGTAACATATGCACTGTCGGAATATATAGTAACTTTTTTATCAAAACTTTCCTTTAGTGCCAATATGAGTGCAACCAGTTCCGCCGCTTGAGCAGAGTAATGCTGTGGTAATTGTACACACTTAATAGCCACACACACTGGCGCTTCCATCATTTGTACTACTGCTGCCCCAGTCCTCCTTATCCCGTCTCCTTGATCAATAGTTGATGACCCATCAATAAACAAAAGCTCACCTCCCTCTAGTGCGTTTTCTTCAACTTTCCTAGTACATGAGTACATCTCAGTTACTTGGGTGCAGTCGTGGGCGTAATCTCCCTCTTCAATTACTTCTGCTAGGAACCTTGCAGGGTTAACCGTGCTACATCTAACAATTGCCAGTTCAGCTTTGGACAAAATAATCTCATAACCTGTTGCCCTCTGTGTCGTCAGTGTGGACTTAGGTTTATTCAATATCGCAAATAGTGCATGTTCTACAAATAGTGTAGTTGGACACCCCATAGTTATTGATGATGCTTTTTCTACTGCAAATGCAGCTGCAGCAAGACCTTGTTCGCAAGAGAATTGTCCTAACATTATTGGATCTAAGTGACCGCTGTAAAATGCTACTGGTTTATAGCCCATGCTAGTCTTTTGGGCCAATACTGCTTTCATTACTGCTGAGTCGCAATGTGAAAATATAAAAAATCGTCGCTCATAGTCTGGGGATGCTAGTACTGGAGCAGTTGATATTGCTTCTTTTAATTCATCAAATGCCTCCTTCATTTCCATAGTCCATCCCAACTTTTTCTCCCCTTTATTTGCTTCCTTCAAACCCTCAAGCAGGGGTCCTATGTAAGAGCTGTAATCAAATACCCATGCTCTACAGTAGTTGCACAGTCCCAGAAATTGCTGCAGTTCTCTTACAGTCTGTGGCACGGGAGTGCCTGATATTGCCTGTGCTCTTTGTGGTGCAATCCTTCTTCCATATTGTGATATCAGTTGGCCAATGTAAAGTACCTGTTCCTGACAGTATTGTATCTTTTCCATGTCTACCTTGTACCCCTTTTCAGCCAATATCGTCAACATTTTTAATGAGTCCTCTCTACATTTATCTTCATTTGTACTGCAAATTATTATGTCATCCACATACTGTAACACTGTGCTTTCCAACTCAACGTTACCCAAATCCATCTGTATTACCCTATTGAAAATTGAAGGTGATTCACAATATCCCTGTGGTAATCTGGTATGTTTCCACTTCCTATTTCGGTAAGTGAAGCTTGTCAAGTCTTGTGAGTCTGGGTGTAATGGTATTGAGAAAAAAGCATTTTTAAGGTCAATCACTGTAAACCGTGATGCTTCTGCTGGAATGCCACACAAAATTGTGGCCGGGTTTGCTGTTACTGGATACTCTGCTTCTACTATGTTGTTCAACGGTCTGAGGTCCTGTATGAACCGCCAAGACCCTCCTTTAGCCTTGCGCACCGGGTACACAGCTGTGTTGCATGGGGATTCTGAGGGGACCAATATGCCATTGTTTATAAGGGCTGTTATGGTTTCGTATATGCCCTCATCTGCCTCTCTTGACAATGGGTATTGTTTCACTCTTGGTAGTATGGCACCCTTTTTTAATTTTATCTTTACACCCCCTATGCTTTTAATGCATCCTACATCATAAGGGCTAATAGTCCATAATGATTTTGGCACCTTTGACATATCTTCTTTAAAAAATGGGACTGGTGTGCCAGCGGGTGCCTCAAGTGCCATTGCAATTTTCTGTGCCACTTGTTTGTGAGCCACTGTTAGCCACATTTCTACACTCATCATGAACACCATTTCATTTTCCTCCTTTTCTTCTGAAAACAACTCTTCATCTGACACCTGGGTCAGCCTACATCCTTCTGCTAGTGCTATCACCGCCCTCCATGCTCTCCCTTCTTTATCTTGGGCGTGCACAGCAACATAATCAGCTGTTGCAATAATGCTCTCAATGTCCACTGCAATGACCTTCCCTTCCAGTTCATTAGCTGGTGTTTCTGGTCGGAATAGATAGGCTGCTGGTCTCCTCCATATTTTCCCTCCTATCCCTGGCATCCATGCAAATGCCATGTCTGTTCCGTACTGGAATAGCTCGCCGTCTACCGGCTCCGCCCTGATCGCTATCTGTCCACAGTATGCTTGCAAAATCTGTCGTGCTGCAAGCATGTTAATCCCTGGAGTAGAGCAAATTATGCCATCCTCTGTAAAGGAGATCGTCATATTTAATCTGTTCATTATGTCCCTCCCCAGTATGTTTACTGGTGAGGCACTATAATACAAAAGTGGTACTGACAGATCGTAATCTCCAATAGATAGCGGAACGTTATCAGTAAATGGAACCAACCCTTTAGCCCCAGAAAACCCTTGTGTGTTCATGGCTTCGCCTGACATCTTAAACTTACCTTCCCTTATGCAAGACCGGGTCGCCCCGGTGTCAACAAGGAATGATAATTTTTTGTCACCTATCGTTACCTCTATGCGTGGCTCCTCCGCACTATTAGGTGTTACTGACAGGATGGGACACACCAAGGCCGTCTGTGGGCTGTCCTATTGGGGGTACAATGACTGGCCATTCCCTGTGTAAGGGTTGTGCCCCAACACCGTCACCCCACCCAATTGCGTTCGTTCAGGTTGTGGTGGTGGTTGTATTAACGCTGCACCAGTTACTTGTGGCAGGTATTGTTTTATTTGTTGTTGTGGTAGGGAATAGTGTTGGTCACTCCCTTGTGGTGACATCTGCTGTGGTTGTATGCCCTGCTGTTCTTGTGATGTCCTATGTTGTGCTTGTTCGTTCCATGCTGGTGTTCCTGGCCTGACCCTGCATGTACGTGACATGTGTCCTAATAGTCCGCAGCTCCAACACACGGGTGGTTCCCTGTTTTGCCATGGGAAGTTCCCTGTGTTGTCCTGGTATACTGGTTGCCCTGTCTGGTAGTTATTTCTGAGTCCCCCAGCCTGTTGTTGGGTATTATATCCGTATCCTCTTCCCCTCATAAACCCTCCTCTCCCTCTATTATAATTATAATACCCAGCTCCTTGCATTGGGTACCCTCCTCCCATGTTCTGTGCGTGTGATTGCAGAGGCAGCACTTGCTCTATTACCTCTTGTGGAGGCGCTATTTGAGCTGGATTTTGTGCAGCCACTACTTGCGTTGGGCTTTGGGCCATTGGTGTTGGCGCAGTTATTAGTGCCCCTTCCATGGTATATTTAGTAAGTTTTTTCTGTACTAATTTGGCCTCTTCTGTTTTCCTGTCCTCTTCCTTTTGTTTCATTTTTCCTTGCCATGTTCTACAGTGATGTACTATAGTCAGTTGTATTTCCGGCCATGGTTTTGCTTCCATCCCCACTACTTTCTTTAATTGTCTCTGAACTCCTTCTGGGAGCCCTTGTACTAGTATATGATAAAATATGGCTGGTGTTTTGTCCCATTGTTCTCTAGTTTCCATGCGCCACTTCTCTTGAATATCCTGGATATAATCAACAGGATCCTCGTTCTCACCCATCTTACGGGAAGTAATGGCTCCTATGTCTGATGTGTCTGGGTACTGCACTCTTAGTGCCTGCCATAGCGCATGTCTGCAGTTTGCAAATGGTGCCCCATCATGCGATGTGTTTGTTATTGTTACCCCATGGAATCCCGCTCTTTTCCAAATGTCATCCGCTCTATCCCCTAATATTGATATTAACAGGCCCTTAACATCTCCCACTGCTCGTTTCTGTCCTGCGGTGTGTTTTTCCATTTCATATATCCATTTACCCGCACCTCCACTTAATGATGGGAGCCTACATTTTATGTTTTCCTTATCCGTATGTTTCCAAGGTACATATTGTGGTCTAACCCCTCCTCTCTCCAGCAGTGGCATTACATTCTGTCTTGTGTCATCCTTTATGCTCCATGATGTTAACTCTTCACACCCCTCCTCTTCCCCCATTCCTTTTACTACTTCAAATCCTTCCTTACTACCTCTTCTCCTACCTCCCTCTTCTTCCTTTCCCCTTTTTTCATCCTTTCCTGTGTTCAATATTGGCACGTCTGTTTGCCTGTCTTGCCTGCGACTAGGGAGGTCCCTAAGCCGACATGCATAAGGTGTAACTTCGTCCATGAAGGGTGCGAGCTTTATTCTGTGCAGAGAGCGTGCAGTTGTTGAACATGTGGGGTGTGGCGTTAGAGAGCGTGATGGTGATGTGGGTGGCGTGTGTTGGTTGGTGAGCGTCGGTGGCGTGTGTTCGTTAGTTTGTGTTTCTCCCATTCTTTTCACTTCCTCCTTACTTCTCTCCAGCTCCTCCCATCTTCTACTCACCCATGGCGAATCTATGTTTGTTCTAGTGAGGTATAGCTTATCTAAGCTTTCCCTTTCACTCTTCCTTCCATCCTCACTACAAAAATCATTCATAAATTGCGCCCCCCACTCTGCCTTTTTTCCTTTTATTGTTACAGTTTTTAAGTCTATTAGGTCTCCCTCTTCCTTTCCGTTGTTACCACCTGTTCCCCTTAGTGCTGACGTTGTTGCTACCTCTCTATTTTTATATACTTCTCCCCATCTTTCGCTCTCCCTCTTACTCTCTTCTCTCTCCCCTTCACTCCTCTCCTCCATCTCCCTACTATTTTCCTCTCTTTTCCTTTTTAATTCCTCCATTACTTCGTTGCTCATCTGTTCCAATATCCTTTCATCCTCTCTCCTCCTTTCCCATTTCACCCTTTCTCTTTCTACTATACTCTCTATTACCTTCCCCTCTTCATATTTTTTAGCTGTCTCTGATATTATCCTCCTCCTCCATATTTCCATTTCTTTTTCATTTTCTTCTTCTTCCTTCTTCTTCTCCCTCATCACTACTCTTGATACCCTTTCTGCTGCTGCTTTTACCCTTACAGCTTCCCTCTTTCTCTCCTCACTTTGCTCCCTTAATTTTTCCAATTCGTCCTTATCTTCTTTCCTTTTCCTCACTCTCTCTCTTTCCTCCCCCTCAAGTTGTTTTATCAGTTCATTCTGCTCATCCCTTAGTTTAGCTAATCTTTCCTCCAAAATCTCTTCCTTCTGCCGTAGCAGCTCCTCTCCCCTCATTTCACTCTCTCTTTCACTATCCTCGTTTGTTCTCTTTACCGCCTCCCTTTCCTCTCCAGTTAGTGATCCTCGTAATTTCAACAATATCTGTGCAGCTACCCACTCATCGTTTCCTATCTCTACAGTCTGCTCTTCTCTCCTCCCGTCCCCCATTGGTATCTTTCCATGAGCCACATATGGTGGAGGGCTGTATGCCGGGTTTGAGTATCCTTCAGCCGCCCTTAACTGTCCTTTTATTTCTCCTAATTCTCTTAAAGGGTACAACCCTCCTCCCTCTGTTTTCACTCCCGGTGTTAAGGGTATCTCATTGCTCGGTTCCTGTTTTATGTCAGCTAATTTATCAACCTTTCCTCCACCCAGTTTTTCATTCCCCATATTCTTTGTTCCTTCACTCTCCTTTTCCCCATCCGTTCCTTCTTTCTTAATCTCCTTTTCTTCCGGTGTTTCCCCCATAGTGAACATTCCATTTGGTCCTGGTCTAGACCCCTGGAACATCCTCCATAAGTTAAACACCTCCACATGGTTTGCCAACTTCTTCCCCTTGTATGTATTGTGCAGATGGTTTAATAGTGAATGTTGGGCATATGGGTCAAAGCTACCATTAGGCGGCCATGGTGTCAACATTTTGTTGTCCGTCCCCTGGGTCCACTCTATGCTGTACTTAATTAACTTCTCCCTATGTGGTGGCAGTGTGGTGCATATATGTTGTAGTGGGGTAGTGAGGGTATTCCCCCACCCTCCCAACCCTCTCCCGTATGACATACTAGCGCACCCTTTCTTACCCTTCCCCTTGCTACCAGTTTGCAACATACAACCTTTTATTGCTTACCTTGCCCCGCAAGTGTGGGGACTTACGACAATCCTTTGACAAATTATCCAATGATAATAATCACAAAAAAAAAAAAAAAATTATAAAACAAATATATTTATGATGTTATATTATATTCCTTCCCCTACGGCCCCCTGCGGCCGAAGCGCACGCAGCCCCCTGCAGCTGCGTACCCCTTACGACGATCTTACACAGTCGTCCTTTTTCCCCGTTCTCCTCCCACCTTTACACTTGCCGTGGCCGGCGTTCTCCGTGCGCAGCCACGCCCCCTTCCCCTTCTCCTCTTTGATCCACTCGTTTATCGTTTATCTCCGTGTCCGCTCCTTTATCATGTTTCTCTTCCCCACCAATGTCAAACCCAAAGCTTCTTGTGTTCACGATATCTTACTAAATCCCTACTGGTGACGTCACCTATTTCTTCGAACTACTGGTATATTCGTGTTATGTTCTTTAAATTCAAAATACACTTGCAATCTACCCCGCTAACCCTACAGCTGTCTTCCTGTCTCTCCTGGAACAAGGTAATCTCATCAATACTATAACCGGACTGCGCACGCTGCGTCGCCTCGCGTGTGATACGCCCCTCAACAGGAGGGCTTAACCAGCCAATTATCTTCCGTTTTGGGCAACTACGTAACTAGCCACCGCCCACAGGGAAACGTCATCTACCTATCGAGTTTCTTGCTCGAACAATAGGGAACCTCATCTACCTATCGAGTTTCTTGCTCGAACAATAGGGAACCTCATCTACTCATTGAATGATAAATGTCAAATCGTAGGAAACCACACACACCCACCCTCACACGTAGTCGCGATTTAGGCCAATCAGTGTCTTTCGAGCGGCTGCACGTGATGTTTTCGTGCCCCGCCCCCCTCTTTCGCGTAACGTTAGCTTTTTGTTGCGAGCGTCTGCACGTGTTGTTCTCGTGCCCTGCCCCCCTCTTTCGCGTAACGTTAGCCGCCTTCTCTCGCACTCAATTCACTACCATTCATTCCATTATCATCACTCAATTAAACCTTCACCCCACCTTTTTACAATACCTCCCTCCTCCCTTATTTACTTCCGCCCCCTCCCTCACAATTTCGCATTGCTTGTTGTGCGTGTCATGCTCACCAAGTTCCCTCGATGCAGGGCCGCTCGACTGCGTGCACCCCTCCAAGCGGCTCGCCACCTCCCCTCGTCTGGACCACGTCTGGACACTCGCCGACCGCGGGCGGGATACTTCTCAACCGGCTCCCGAGGGCCAATATCCGGATTGCGCTGTCCGGTCCTCTCGCAGCTCCGCGATGGTCCTGTAGTCCTCAGAAGGGGGCAACGGCAGAGGGGGCCGCGCCGCCGGGCCTCCCCGCAACGGGAGTGCCTGGAAAAATAAAAAATAAAAGTCGATCTTAAACAGATCTCAGCAGTGCCTCCAACTTGTCGGGGGGGATTCTGCCGGGGTCGGCCGGGCCGTCCGCAGACCTCCGGGCAGGGAGGCCCCAACTCCTCCCGTGTATATCTCGGATCGAGACAGAGTATGAGGCACACACAAGGAGCAAGGCAACTTCTGTCGTTTATTATGCAAACGGCAGGGATGGGTCAAGGAGCGTACGCGTTCGTCCTGACACACACACAATAGTGGGGCTCGCAGGCCCTTTTTACTACATTATGACGCGCTACTTGCGTCATTCCAAAAAGTTACCAAAAGAACCTATCGCCACTCTTGATTGGTTGCTCGAGTGGTGGGGTTAGTATAGTACGCATATAGAGAATGATATTAGTGGTTAAGATGTAGTCAGGTGGTATATCTGGGTTGTCCCTACAATTAGATACATAAGAATTGTTACATGAAGACCCCTGAGGATTGGCTAACGTTACTGACGTCTGAGATAAGAACCTCATGTTCTGATTGGTGCATCCGTGAGCTCCCCAGCCTGGGACCACCGTTGTTCCCAGCACACGGTGCACCTGTGGTTGCAACAGTGTTTCAATATGGGTACGTGCAGGCAATGTGAGGATTTATTCATAGGTGGGAGACTGACCGTTCCTACTGTAGCAGGTGTCCATTGAGCCTTTCAAGTGTGTCGGCCTGCGTCTCGTAGCGAGGTACCCAGACGCCTTTTCTCTCCTGGGTTTTGGCATCTCGTCAGGTTCGGCTTGGTCACGTGGGGAGGGACCGTGTTTGAGGCATAATTCTGCACAATTAATATTGTTTTTCCACTGTATGTCTGGTTTAATTTGCAGATATGATTTTAACATTGGTACTTGGAGTGCGAGGTTGCAACATCGTGCCTTTGAAGATTTGTTTCTTGACTGTGGGTTTGCAACATTACGACCTTGGCTAGTTGCTCCACTGGGTTCTTTCTGCAGGCTCAGCAACCTGACTTTTGCTTTGTTAATGTCCACGGGAACTCTTGCTTGAGGCCTACTTGGGCCTGGTGCACGAGTAATCCATTTAGTGCATGGATGCTTTAGGTTATAGTGGCATACAGTTTCATGGCCAGTATCGTGTTTCCATTATATCTCTCATGATGGTAACGGGTTTCAAGAGAAGCGTGAGCAAGCGTTATAAATGAGCTCATGGTGCGTCTTGCGTTTCTGCATTCTGAAAGCCTATGTAAAAATAATAAAGATGCACGTCCGTGAATAAGCCTGTCGCCTACGTCAGAGCACTGAGTATGTTCTTCGTGTAGATTGGTGTGGAAATGTTCAGCGTGTATAATAGTTCAGCGGTGCTTCCCGTTATCTAGGTCGTCATGGCATCTCTAACGATGTGTAGATTTCAGTCTAGTTGGTCCGTGCCGCAGGTGTCGGCATGGCCAGTGCGGGCTGTTGGGCAGGCAGATGGACACATCCGTATGTTTCTGTACCAGGGTATTTGGTCATCTGGTAAATGGGCAAACTCTTCTCGTGGCGGGTGTCTGGGCCGCGACCCTCTAGGCCAAGCGCGAGAGGTGAAGGACGGGAGTCTGGTTTTCCATTCTCCCACTTCAGTACCAAGGCCAGAGATTGAAGACCGAGCCGGGATAGACCTCAGCGTTTAGGCTGGTGTCTCAGGTGGACCCTCTCAGTGCCTCGATGCCAGACGCTCCACTGCTTGCGACGAGTGGCCAGTGGATATGTTCCTCTGCTGTCGCCAGTGGTGCCGAGGCCAGAGATTGAAGACAGAGCCAGGATAGACCTCGGCCTTCAGACTGGGGTGTCAGGTGAGCTGGGATAGACCTCAGCGTTTAGGCTGGTGTCTCAGGTGGATCCTCTCAGTGCCTCTATGCCAGACTCCCCACTGCTTGCGATGAGTGGCCAGTGGATATGTTCCTCTGCTGTCGCCAGTGGTGCCGAGGCCAGAGATTGAAGACAGAGCCGAATAGACCTCAGCGTTTAGGCTGGTGTCTCAGGTGGACCCTCTCAGTGCCTCGATACCAGACTCTCCACTGCTTGCGACGAGTGGCCAGTGGATATGTTCCTCTGCTGTCGCCACTGGTACCGAGGCCAGAGATTGAAGACAGAGCCGAATAGACCTCAGCGTTTAGGCTGGTGTCTCAGGTGGACCCTCTCAGTGCCTTGATGCCAGACTCTCCACTGCTTGCGACGAGTGGCCAGCGTATATGTTCCTCTGCTGTCGCCACTGGTACCGAGGCCAGAGATTGAAGACAGAGACGGGATAAACCTCAGCATTTAGGCTGGTGTGTCAGGTGGACCCTCTCAGTGCCTCGATGCCAGACTCTCCACTGCTTGCGACGAGTGGCCAGCGGATATGTTCCTCTTTTGGTGCCACTGGTACCGAGGCCAGAGATTGAAGACAGAGCCAGCATAGACCTCGGCCTTCAGGCTGGGGTGTCAGGTGAGCCGGGATAGACCTCAGCGTTTAGGCTGGTGTCTCAGGTAAACCCTCTCAGTGCCTCGATGCCAGACTCTCCACTGCTTGCGACGAGTGGCCAGCGGATATGTTCCTCTGCTGTCGCCACTGGTACCGGGGACAGAGATTGAAGACAGAGCTGGGATAGATCTCAGCGTTTAGGCTGGTGTCTCAGGTGGACCCTCTCAGTGCCTCGATGCCAGACTCTCCACTGCTTGCGACGAGTGGCCAGCGGATATGTTCCTCTGTTGGCGCCACTGGTACCGAGGCCAGAGATTGAAGACAGAGCCAGGATAGACCTCGGCCTTCAGGCTGGGGTGTCAGGTGAGCCAGGATAGACCTCAGAGTTTAGGCTGGTGTCTCAGGTGGACCCTCTCAGTGCCTCGATGCCAGACTCTCCACTGCTTGCGACGAGTGGCCAGCGGATATGTTCCTCTGTTGGCGCCACTGGTACCGAGGCCAGAGATTGAAGACAGAGCCAGGATAGACCTCGGCCTTCAGGATGGGGTGTCAGGTGAGCCGGGATAGACCTCAGCATTTAGGCTGGTGTCTCAGGTGGACCCTCTCAGTGCCTCGATGCCAGACTCTCCACTGCTTGCGACGAGTGGCCAGTGGATATGTTCCTCTGCTGTCGCCACTGGTACCGAGGCCAGAGATTGAAGACAGAGCCGGGATGAATCTCAGCGTTTAGGCTGGTGTGTCAGGTGCACCCTCTCCGGACCTCAATGCCAGACTCTCCACTGCTTGCGACGAGTGGCCAGCGGATATGTTCCTCTGCTGTCGCCACTGGTACCGAGGCCAGAGATTGAAGACAGAGCCGGGATAGATCTCAGCATTTAGGCTCGTGTCTCAGGTGGACCGTCTCAGTGCCTCGATGCCAGACTCTCCACTGCTTGCGACGAGTGGCCAGCGGATTTGTTCCTCTGCTGTCGCCACTGGTACCGAGGCCAGAGATTGAAGACAGCGCCGGGATAGATCTCAGCGTTTAGGCTGGTGTGTCAGGTGGACCCTCTCAGTGCCTCGATGCCAGACTCTCCACTGCTTGCGGCGAGTGGCCAGCGGATATGTTCCTCTGTTGGCGCCACTGGTACCGAGGCCAGAGATTGAAGACAGAGCTAGGATAGACCTCGGCCTTCAGGCTGGGGTGTCAGGTGAGCCGGGATAGACCTCAGCGTTTAGGCTGGTGTCTCAGGTGGACCCTCTCAGTGCCTCTATACCAGACTCTCCACTGCTTGCGACGAGTGTCCAGTGGATATGTTCCTCTGCTGTCGCCAGTGGTGCCGAGGCCAGAGATTGAAGACAGAGCCGAATAGACTTCAGCTTTTAGGCTGGTGTCTCAGGTGGACCCTCTCAGTGCCTCGATGCCAGACTCTCCACTGCTTGCGACGAGTGGCCAGTGGATATGTTCCTCTGCTGTCGCCACTGGTACCGAGGCCAGAGATTGAAGACAGAGCCGAGATAAATCTCAGCGTTTAGGCTGGTGTGTCAGGTGCACCCTCTCCGGACCTCACAGCCAGACTCTCCACTGCTTGCGACGAGTGGCCAGCGGATATGTTCCTCTGCTGTCGCCACTGGTACCGAGGCCAGAGATTGAAGAAAGAGCCGGGATAGATCTCAGCGTTTAGGCTGGTGTCTCAGGTGGACCCTCTCAGTGCCTCGATGCCAGACTCTCCACTCCTTGCGACGAGTGGCCAGCGGATATGTTCCTCTGCTGTCGCCACTGGTACCGAGGCCAGAGATTGAAGACAGAGCCGGGATAGATCTCAGCGTTTAGGCTAGTGTCTCAGGTGGACCCTCTCAGTGCCTCGATGCCAGACTCTCCACTGCTTGCGACGAGTGGCCAGCGTATATGTTCCTCTGCTGTCGCCACTGGTACCGAGGCCAGAGATTGAAGACAGCGCCGGGATAGATCTCAGTGTTTAGGCTGGTGTGTCAGGTGGACCCTCTCAGTGCCTCGATGCCAGACTCTCCACTGCTTGCGACGAGTGGCCAGCGGATATGTTCCTCTGTTGACGCCACTGGTACCGAGGCCAGAGATTGAAGACAGAGCCAGGATAGAGCTCGGCCTTCAGGCTGGGGTGTCAGGTGAGCCGGGAATGACCTCAGCGTTTAGGCTGGTGTGTCAGGTGGACCCTCTCAGTGCCTCGATGCCAGACTCTCCACTGCTTGTGACGAGTGGCCAGCGGATATGTTCCTCTGTTGACGCCACTGGTACCGAGGCCAGAGATTGAAGACAGAGCCAGGATAGAGCTCGGCCTTCAGGCTGGGGTGTCAGGTGAGCCGGGAATGACCTCAGCGTTTAGGCTGGTGTCTCAGGTGGACCCTCTCAGTGCCTCGATGCCAGACTCTCCACTGCTTGCGACGAGTGGCCAGTGGATATGTTCCTCTGCTGTCGCTACTGGTACCGAGGCCAGAGATTGAAGACAGAGCCGGGATAGACCTCAGCATTTAGGCTGGTGTCTCAGGTGGACCCTCTCAGGGCCTCGATGCCAGACTCTCCACTGCTTGTGACGAGTGGCCAGCGGATATGTTCCTCTGCTGTCACCACTGGTACCGAGGCCAGAGATTGAAGACAGAGCCAGGATAGACCTCAGCGTTTAGGCTGGTGTCTCAGGTGGACCCTCTCAGGGCCTCGATGCCAGACTCTCCACTGCTTGCGACGAGTGGCCAGTGGATATGTTCCTCTGCTGTCGCCACTGGTACCGAGGCCAGAGATTGAAGAAAGAGCCAGGATAGATCTCAGCGTTTAGGCTGGTGTCTCAGGTGGACCCTCTCAGGGCCTCGATGCCAGACTCTCCACTGCTTGCGACGAGTGGCCAGCGGACATGTTCCTCTGCTGTCACCACTGGTACCGAGCCCAGAGATTGAAGACAGAGCCAGGATAGACCTCAGCATTTAGGCTGGTGTCTCAGGTGGACCCTCTCAGGGCCTCGATGCCAGACTCTCCACTGCTTGCGACGAGTGGCCAGTGGATATGTTCCTCTGCTGTCGCCACTGGTACCGAGGCCAGAGATTGAAGAAAGAGCCGGGATAGATCTCAGCGTTTAGGCTGGTGTCTCAGGTGGACCCTCTCAGGGCCTCGATGCCAGACTCTCCACTGCTTGCGACGAGTGGCCAGTGGATATGTTCCTCTGCTGTCGCCACTGGTACCGAGGCCAGAGATTGAAGAAAGAGCTGGGATAGATCTCAGCGTTTAGGCTGGTGTCTCAGGTGGACCCTCTCAGGGCCTCGATGCCAGACTCTCCACTGCTTGCGACGAGTGGCCAGTGGATATGTTCCTCTGCTGTCGCCACTGGTACCGAGGCCAGAGATTGAAGAAAGAGCTGGGATAGATCTCAGCGTTTAGGCTGGTGTCTCAGGTGGACCCTCTCAGGGCCTCGATGCCAGACTCTCCACTGCTTGCGACGAGTGGCCAGTGGATATGTTCCTCTGCTGTCGCCACTGGTACCGAGGCCAGAGATTGAAGACAGAGCCGGGATAGATCTCAGCGTTTAGGCTGGTGTCTCAGGTGGACCCTCTCAGGGCCTCGATGCCAGACTCTCCACTGCTTGCGACGAGTGGCCAGTGGATATGTTCCTCTGCTGTCGCCACTGGTACCGAGGCCAGAGATTGAAGAAAGAGCTGGGATAGATCTCAGCGTTTAGGCTGGTGTCTCAGGTGGACCCTCTCAGGGCCTCGATGCCAGACTCTCCACTGCTTGCGACGAGTGGCCAGTGGATATGTTCCTCTGCTGTCGCCACTGGTACCGAGGCCAGAGATTGAAGAAAGAGCTGGGATAGATCTCAGCGTTTAGGCTGGTGTCTCAGGTGGACCCTCTCAGGGCCTCGATGCCAGACTCTCCACTGCTTGCGACGAGTGGCCAGCGGATATGTTCCTCTGCTTTCGCCACTGGTATCGAGGCCAGAGATTGAAGAAAGAGCTGGGATAGATCTCAGCGTTTAGGCTGGTGTCTCAGGTGGACCCTCTCAGGGCCTCGATGCCAGACTCTCCACTGCTTGCGACGAGTGGCCAGTGGATATGTTCCTCTGCTGTCGCCACTGGTACCGAGGCCAGAGATTGAAGAAAGAGCTGGGATAGATCTCAGCGTTTAGGCTGGTGTCTCAGGTGGACCCTCTCAGGGCCTCGATGCCAGACTCTCCACTGCTTGCGACGAGTGGCCAGTGGATATGTTCCTCTGCTGTCGCCACTGGTACCGAGGCCAGAGATTGAAGAAAGAGCTGGGATAGATCTCAGCGTTTAGGCTGGTGTCTCAGGTGGACCCTCTCAGGGCCTCGATGCCAGACTCTCCACTGCTTGCGACGAGTGGCCAGCGGATATGTTCCTCTGCTGTCGCCACTGGTACCGAGGCCAGAGATTGAAGAAAGAGCTGGGATAGATCTCAGCGTTTAGGCTGGTGTCTCAGGTGGACCCTCTCAGGGCCTCGATGCCAGACTCTCCACTGCTTGCGACGAGTGGCCAGTGGATATGTTCCTCTGCTGTCGCCACTGGTACCGAGGCCAGAGATTGAAGAAAGAGCCGGGATAGATCTCAGCGTTTAGGCTGGTGTCTCAGGTGGACCCTCTCAGGGCCTCGATGCCAGACTCTCCACTGCTTGCGACGAGTGGCCAGTGGATATGTTCCTCTGCTGTCGCCACTGGTACCGAGGCCAGAGATTGAAGAAAGAGCTGGGATAGATCTCAGCGTTTAGGCTGGTGTCTCAGGTGGACCCTCTCAGGGCCTCGATGCCAGACTCTCCACTGCTTGCGACGAGTGGCCAGTGGATATGTTCCTCTGCTGTCGCCACTGGTACCGAGGCCAGAGATTGAAGAAAGAGCTGGGATAGATCTCAGCGTTTAGGCTGGTGTCTCAGGTGGACCCTCTCAGGGCCTCGATGCCAGACTCTCCACTGCTTGCGGCGAGTGGCCAGCGGATATGTTCCTCTGTTGGCGCCACTGGTACCGAGGCCAGAGATTGAAGACAGAGACGGGATAAACCTCAGCATTTAGGCTGGTGTGTCAGGTGGACCCTCTCAGTGCCTCGATGCCAGACTCTCCACTGCTTGCGACGAGTGGCCAGCGGATATGTTCCTCTTTTGGTGCCACTGGTACCGAGGCCAGAGATTGAAGACAGAGCCAGCATAGACCTCGGCCTTCAGGCTGGGGTGTCAGGTGAGCCGGGATAGACCTCAGCGTTTAGGCTGGTGTCTCAGGTAAACCCTCTCAGTGCCTCGATGCCAGACTCTCCACTGCTTGCGACGAGTGGCCAGCGGATATGTTCCTCTGCTGTCGCCACTGGTACCGGGGACAGAGATTGAAGACAGAGCTGGGATAGATCTCAGCGTTTAGGCTGGTGTCTCAGGTGGACCCTCTCAGTGCCTCGATGCCAGACTCTCCACTGCTTGCGACGAGTGGCCAGCGGATATGTTCCTCTGTTGGCGCCACTGGTACCGAGGCCAGAGATTGAAGACAGAGCCAGGATAGACCTCGGCCTTCAGGCTGGGGTGTCAGGTGAGCCAGGATAGACCTCAGAGTTTAGGCTGGTGTCTCAGGTGGACCCTCTCAGTGCCTCGATGCCAGACTCTCCACTGCTTGCGACGAGTGGCCAGCGGATATGTTCCTCTGTTGGCGCCACTGGTACCGAGGCCAGAGATTGAAGACAGAGCCAGGATAGACCTCGGCCTTCAGGATGGGGTGTCAGGTGAGCCGGGATAGACCTCAGCATTTAGGCTGGTGTCTCAGGTGGACCCTCTCAGTGCCTCGATGCCAGACTCTCCACTGCTTGCGACGAGTGGCCAGTGGATATGTTCCTCTGCTGTCGCCACTGGTACCGAGGCCAGAGATTGAAGACAGAGCCGGGATGAATCTCAGCGTTTAGGCTGGTGTGTCAGGTGCACCCTCTCCGGACCTCAATGCCAGACTCTCCACTGCTTGCGACGAGTGGCCAGCGGATATGTTCCTCTGCTGTCGCCACTGGTACCGAGGCCAGAGATTGAAGACAGAGCCGGGATAGATCTCAGCATTTAGGCTCGTGTCTCAGGTGGACCGTCTCAGTGCCTCGATGCCAGACTCTCCACTGCTTGCGACGAGTGGCCAGCGGATTTGTTCCTCTGCTGTCGCCACTGGTACCGAGGCCAGAGATTGAAGACAGCGCCGGGATAGATCTCAGCGTTTAGGCTGGTGTGTCAGGTGGACCCTCTCAGTGCCTCGATGCCAGACTCTCCACTGCTTGCGGCGAGTGGCCAGCGGATATGTTCCTCTGTTGGCGCCACTGGTACCGAGGCCAGAGATTGAAGACAGAGCTAGGATAGACCTCGGCCTTCAGGCTGGGGTGTCAGGTGAGCCGGGATAGACCTCAGCGTTTAGGCTGGTGTCTCAGGTGGACCCTCTCAGTGCCTCTATACCAGACTCTCCACTGCTTGCGACGAGTGTCCAGTGGATATGTTCCTCTGCTGTCGCCAGTGGTGCCGAGGCCAGAGATTGAAGACAGAGCCGAATAGACTTCAGCTTTTAGGCTGGTGTCTCAGGTGGACCCTCTCAGTGCCTCGATGCCAGACTCTCCACTGCTTGCGACGAGTGGCCAGTGGATATGTTCCTCTGCTGTCGCCACTGGTACCGAGGCCAGAGATTGAAGACAGAGCCGAGATAAATCTCAGCGTTTAGGCTGGTGTGTCAGGTGCACCCTCTCCGGACCTCACAGCCAGACTCTCCACTGCTTGCGACGAGTGGCCAGCGGATATGTTCCTCTGCTGTCGCCACTGGTACCGAGGCCAGAGATTGAAGAAAGAGCCGGGATAGATCTCAGCGTTTAGGCTGGTGTCTCAGGTGGACCCTCTCAGTGCCTCGATGCCAGACTCTCCACTCCTTGCGACGAGTGGCCAGCGGATATGTTCCTCTGCTGTCGCCACTGGTACCGAGGCCAGAGATTGAAGACAGAGCCGGGATAGATCTCAGCGTTTAGGCTAGTGTCTCAGGTGGACCCTCTCAGTGCCTCGATGCCAGACTCTCCACTGCTTGCGACGAGTGGCCAGCGTATATGTTCCTCTGCTGTCGCCACTGGTACCGAGGCCAGAGATTGAAGACAGCGCCGGGATAGATCTCAGTGTTTAGGCTGGTGTGTCAGGTGGACCCTCTCAGTGCCTCGATGCCAGACTCTCCACTGCTTGCGACGAGTGGCCAGCGGATATGTTCCTCTGTTGACGCCACTGGTACCGAGGCCAGAGATTGAAGACAGAGCCAGGATAGAGCTCGGCCTTCAGGCTGGGGTGTCAGGTGAGCCGGGAATGACCTCAGCGTTTAGGCTGGTGTGTCAGGTGGACCCTCTCAGTGCCTCGATGCCAGACTCTCCACTGCTTGTGACGAGTGGCCAGCGGATATGTTCCTCTGTTGACGCCACTGGTACCGAGGCCAGAGATTGAAGACAGAGCCAGGATAGAGCTCGGCCTTCAGGCTGGGGTGTCAGGTGAGCCGGGAATGACCTCAGCGTTTAGGCTGGTGTCTCAGGTGGACCCTCTCAGTGCCTCGATGCCAGACTCTCCACTGCTTGCGACGAGTGGCCAGTGGATATGTTCCTCTGCTGTCGCTACTGGTACCGAGGCCAGAGATTGAAGACAGAGCCGGGATAGACCTCAGCATTTAGGCTGGTGTCTCAGGTGGACCCTCTCAGGGCCTCGATGCCAGACTCTCCACTGCTTGTGACGAGTGGCCAGCGGATATGTTCCTCTGCTGTCACCACTGGTACCGAGGCCAGAGATTGAAGACAGAGCCAGGATAGACCTCAGCGTTTAGGCTGGTGTCTCAGGTGGACCCTCTCAGGGCCTCGATGCCAGACTCTCCACTGCTTGCGACGAGTGGCCAGTGGATATGTTCCTCTGCTGTCGCCACTGGTACCGAGGCCAGAGATTGAAGAAAGAGCCAGGATAGATCTCAGCGTTTAGGCTGGTGTCTCAGGTGGACCCTCTCAGGGCCTCGATGCCAGACTCTCCACTGCTTGCGACGAGTGGCCAGCGGACATGTTCCTCTGCTGTCACCACTGGTACCGAGCCCAGAGATTGAAGACAGAGCCAGGATAGACCTCAGCATTTAGGCTGGTGTCTCAGGTGGACCCTCTCAGGGCCTCGATGCCAGACTCTCCACTGCTTGCGACGAGTGGCCAGTGGATATGTTCCTCTGCTGTCGCCACTGGTACCGAGGCCAGAGATTGAAGAAAGAGCCGGGATAGATCTCAGCATTTAGGCTGGTGTCTCAGGTGGACCCTCTCAGGGCCTCGATGCCAGACTCTCCACTGCTTGCGACGAGTGGCCAGTGGATATGTTCCTCTGCTGTCGCCACTGGTACCGAGGCCAGAGATTGAAGAAAGAGCTGGGATAGATCTCAGCGTTTAGGCTGGTGTCTCAGGTGGACCCTCTCAGGGCCTCGATGCCAGACTCTCCACTGCTTGCGACGAGTGGCCAGTGGATATGTTCCTCTGCTGTCGCCACTGGTACCGAGGCCAGAGATTGAAGAAAGAGCTGGGATAGATCTCAGCGTTTAGGCTGGTGTCTCAGGTGGACCCTCTCAGGGCCTCGATGCCAGACTCTCCACTGCTTGCGACGAGTGGCCAGTGGATATGTTCCTCTGCTGTCGCCACTGGTACCGAGGCCAGAGATTGAAGACAGAGCCGGGATAGATCTCAGCGTTTAGGCTGGTGTCTCAGGTGGACCCTCTCAGGGCCTCGATGCCAGACTCTCCACTGCTTGCGACGAGTGGCCAGTGGATATGTTCCTCTGCTGTCGCCACTGGTACCGAGGCCAGAGATTGAAGAAAGAGCTGGGATAGATCTCAGCGTTTAGGCTGGTGTCTCAGGTGGACCCTCTCAGGGCCTCGATGCCAGACTCTCCACTGCTTGCGACGAGTGGCCAGTGGATATGTTCCTCTGCTGTCGCCACTGGTACCGAGGCCAGAGATTGAAGAAAGAGCTGGGATAGATCTCAGCGTTTAGGCTGGTGTCTCAGGTGGACCCTCTCAGGGCCTCGATGCCAGACTCTCCACTGCTTGCGACGAGTGGCCAGCGGATATGTTCCTCTGCTGTCGCCACTGGTACCGAGGCCAGAGATTGAAGAAAGAGCTGGGATAGATCTCAGCGTTTAGGCTGGTGTCTCAGGTGGACCCTCTCAGGGCCTCGATGCCAGACTCTCCACTGCTTGCGACGAGTGGCCAGCGGACATGTTCCTCTGCTGTCACCACTGGTACCGAGCCCAGAGATTGAAGACAGAGCCAGGATAGACCTCAGCATTTAGGCTGGTGTCTCAGGTGGACCCTCTCAGGGCCTCGATGCCAGACTCTCCACTGCTTGCGACGAGTGGCCAGTGGATATGTTCCTCTGCTGTCGCCACTGGTACCGAGGCCAGAGATTGAAGAAAGAGCCGGGATAGATCTCAGCGTTTAGGCTGGTGTCTCAGGTGGACCCTCTCAGGGCCTCGATGCCAGACTCTCCACTGCTTGCGACGAGTGGCCAGTGGATATGTTCCTCTGCTGTCGCCACTGGTACCGAGGCCAGAGATTGAAGAAAGAGCTGGGATAGATCTCAGCGTTTAGGCTGGTGTCTCAGGTGGACCCTCTCAGGGCCTCGATGCCAGACTCTCCACTGCTTGCGACGAGTGGCCAGTGGATATGTTCCTCTGCTGTCGCCACTGGTACCGAGGCCAGAGATTGAAGAAAGAGCTGGGATAGATCTCAGCGTTTAGGCTGGTGTCTCAGGTGGACCCTCTCAGGGCCTCGATGCCAGACTCTCCACTGCTTGCGACGAGTGGCCAGTGGATATGTTCCTCTGCTGTCGCCACTGGTACCGAGGCCAGAGATTGAAGACAGAGCCGGGATAGATCTCAGCGTTTAGGCTGGTGTCTCAGGTGGACCCTCTCAGGGCCTCGATGCCAGACTCTCCACTGCTTGCGACGAGTGGCCAGTGGATATGTTCCTCTGCTGTCGCCACTGGTACCGAGGCCAGAGATTGAAGAAAGAGCTGGGATAGATCTCAGCGTTTAGGCTGGTGTCTCAGGTGGACCCTCTCAGGGCCTCGATGCCAGACTCTCCACTGCTTGCGACGAGTGGCCAGTGGATATGTTCCTCTGCTGTCGCCACTGGTACCGAGGCCAGAGATTGAAGAAAGAGCTGGGATAGATCTCAGCGTTTAGGCTGGTGTCTCAGGTGGACCCTCTCAGGGCCTCGATGCCAGACTCTCCACTGCTTGCGACGAGTGGCCAGCGGATATGTTCCTCTGCTGTCGCCACTGGTATCGAGGCCAGAGATTGAAGAAAGAGCTGGGATAGATCTCAGCGTTTAGGCTGGTGTCTCAGGTGGACCCTCTCAGGGCCTCGATGCCAGACTCTCCACTGCTTGCGACGAGTGGCCAGTGGATATGTTCCTCTGCTGTCGCCACTGGTACCGAGGCCAGAGATTGAAGAAAGAGCTGGGATAGATCTCAGCGTTTAGGCTGGTGTCTCAGGTGGACCCTCTCAGGGCCTCGATGCCAGACTCTCCACTGCTTGCGACGAGTGGCCAGTGGATATGTTCCTCTGCTGTCGCCACTGGTACCGAGGCCAGAGATTGAAGAAAGAGCTGGGATAGATCTCAGCGTTTAGGCTGGTGTCTCAGGTGGACCCTCTCAGGGCCTCGATGCCAGACTCTCCACTGCTTGCGACGAGTGGCCAGCGGATATGTTCCTCTGCTGTCGCCACTGGTACCGAGGCCAGAGATTGAAGAAAGAGCTGGGATAGATCTCAGCGTTTAGGCTGGTGTCTCAGGTGGACCCTCTCAGGGCCTCGATGCCAGACTCTCCACTGCTTGCGACGAGTGGCCAGTGGATATGTTCCTCTGCTGTCGCCACTGGTACCGAGGCCAGAGATTGAAGAAAGAGCCGGGATAGATCTCAGCGTTTAGGCTGGTGTCTCAGGTGGACCCTCTCAGGGCCTCGATGCCAGACTCTCCACTGCTTGCGACGAGTGGCCAGTGGATATGTTCCTCTGCTGTCGCCACTGGTACCGAGGCCAGAGATTGAAGAAAGAGCTGGGATAGATCTCAGCGTTTAGGCTGGTGTCTCAGGTGGACCCTCTCAGGGCCTCGATGCCAGACTCTCCACTGCTTGCGACGAGTGGCCAGTGGATATGTTCCTCTGCTGTCGCCACTGGTACCGAGGCCAGAGATTGAAGAAAGAGCTGGGATAGATCTCAGCGTTTAGGCTGGTGTCTCAGGTGGACCCTCTCAGGGCCTCGATGCCAGACTCTCCACTGCTTGCGGCGAGTGGCCAGCGGATATGTTCCTCTGTTGGCGCCACTGGTACCGAGGCCAGAGATTGAAGACAGAGACGGGATAAACCTCAGCATTTAGGCTGGTGTGTCAGGTGGACCCTCTCAGTGCCTCGATGCCAGACTCTCCACTGCTTGCGACGAGTGGCCAGCGGATATGTTCCTCTTTTGGTGCCACTGGTACCGAGGCCAGAGATTGAAGACAGAGCCAGCATAGACCTCGGCCTTCAGGCTGGGGTGTCAGGTGAGCCGGGATAGACCTCAGCGTTTAGGCTGGTGTCTCAGGTAAACCCTCTCAGTGCCTCGATGCCAGACTCTCCACTGCTTGCGACGAGTGGCCAGCGGATATGTTCCTCTGCTGTCGCCACTGGTACCGGGGACAGAGATTGAAGACAGAGCTGGGATAGATCTCAGCGTTTAGGCTGGTGTCTCAGGTGGACCCTCTCAGTGCCTCGATGCCAGACTCTCCACTGCTTGCGACGAGTGGCCAGCGGATATGTTCCTCTGTTGGCGCCACTGGTACCGAGGCCAGAGATTGAAGACAGAGCCAGGATAGACCTCGGCCTTCAGGCTGGGGTGTCAGGTGAGCCAGGATAGACCTCAGAGTTTAGGCTGGTGTCTCAGGTGGACCCTCTCAGTGCCTCGATGCCAGACTCTCCACTGCTTGCGACGAGTGGCCAGCGGATATGTTCCTCTGTTGGCGCCACTGGTACCGAGGCCAGAGATTGAAGACAGAGCCAGGATAGACCTCGGCCTTCAGGATGGGGTGTCAGGTGAGCCGGGATAGACCTCAGCATTTAGGCTGGTGTCTCAGGTGGACCCTCTCAGTGCCTCGATGCCAGACTCTCCACTGCTTGCGACGAGTGGCCAGTGGATATGTTCCTCTGCTGTCGCCACTGGTACCGAGGCCAGAGATTGAAGACAGAGCCGGGATGAATCTCAGCGTTTAGGCTGGTGTGTCAGGTGCACCCTCTCCGGACCTCAATGCCAGACTCTCCACTGCTTGCGACGAGTGGCCAGCGGATATGTTCCTCTGCTGTCGCCACTGGTACCGAGGCCAGAGATTGAAGACAGAGCCGGGATAGATCTCAGCATTTAGGCTCGTGTCTCAGGTGGACCGTCTCAGTGCCTCGATGCCAGACTCTCCACTGCTTGCGACGAGTGGCCAGCGGATTTGTTCCTCTGCTGTCGCCACTGGTACCGAGGCCAGAGATTGAAGACAGCGCCGGGATAGATCTCAGCGTTTAGGCTGGTGTGTCAGGTGGACCCTCTCAGTGCCTCGATGCCAGACTCTCCACTGCTTGCGGCGAGTGGCCAGCGGATATGTTCCTCTGTTGGCGCCACTGGTACCGAGGCCAGAGATTGAAGACAGAGCTAGGATAGACCTCGGCCTTCAGGCTGGGGTGTCAGGTGAGCCGGGATAGACCTCAGCGTTTAGGCTGGTGTCTCAGGTGGACCCTCTCAGTGCCTCTATACCAGACTCTCCACTGCTTGCGACGAGTGTCCAGTGGATATGTTCCTCTGCTGTCGCCAGTGGTGCCGAGGCCAGAGATTGAAGACAGAGCCGAATAGACTTCAGCTTTTAGGCTGGTGTCTCAGGTGGACCCTCTCAGTGCCTCGATGCCAGACTCTCCACTGCTTGCGACGAGTGGCCAGTGGATATGTTCCTCTGCTGTCGCCACTGGTACCGAGGCCAGAGATTGAAGACAGAGCCGAGATAAATCTCAGCGTTTAGGCTGGTGTGTCAGGTGCACCCTCTCCGGACCTCACAGCCAGACTCTCCACTGCTTGCGACGAGTGGCCAGCGGATATGTTCCTCTGCTGTCGCCACTGGTACCGAGGCCAGAGATTGAAGAAAGAGCCGGGATAGATCTCAGCGTTTAGGCTGGTGTCTCAGGTGGACCCTCTCAGTGCCTCGATGCCAGACTCTCCACTCCTTGCGACGAGTGGCCAGCGGATATGTTCCTCTGCTGTCGCCACTGGTACCGAGGCCAGAGATTGAAGACAGAGCCGGGATAGATCTCAGCGTTTAGGCTAGTGTCTCAGGTGGACCCTCTCAGTGCCTCGATGCCAGACTCTCCACTGCTTGCGACGAGTGGCCAGCGTATATGTTCCTCTGCTGTCGCCACTGGTACCGAGGCCAGAGATTGAAGACAGCGCCGGGATAGATCTCAGTGTTTAGGCTGGTGTGTCAGGTGGACCCTCTCAGTGCCTCGATGCCAGACTCTCCACTGCTTGCGACGAGTGGCCAGCGGATATGTTCCTCTGTTGACGCCACTGGTACCGAGGCCAGAGATTGAAGACAGAGCCAGGATAGAGCTCGGCCTTCAGGCTGGGGTGTCAGGTGAGCCGGGAATGACCTCAGCGTTTAGGCTGGTGTGTCAGGTGGACCCTCTCAGTGCCTCGATGCCAGACTCTCCACTGCTTGTGACGAGTGGCCAGCGGATATGTTCCTCTGTTGACGCCACTGGTACCGAGGCCAGAGATTGAAGACAGAGCCAGGATAGAGCTCGGCCTTCAGGCTGGGGTGTCAGGTGAGCCGGGAATGACCTCAGCGTTTAGGCTGGTGTCTCAGGTGGACCCTCTCAGTGCCTCGATGCCAGACTCTCCACTGCTTGCGACGAGTGGCCAGTGGATATGTTCCTCTGCTGTCGCTACTGGTACCGAGGCCAGAGATTGAAGACAGAGCCGGGATAGACCTCAGCATTTAGGCTGGTGTCTCAGGTGGACCCTCTCAGGGCCTCGATGCCAGACTCTCCACTGCTTGTGACGAGTGGCCAGCGGATATGTTCCTCTGCTGTCACCACTGGTACCGAGGCCAGAGATTGAAGACAGAGCCAGGATAGACCTCAGCGTTTAGGCTGGTGTCTCAGGTGGACCCTCTCAGGGCCTCGATGCCAGACTCTCCACTGCTTGCGACGAGTGGCCAGTGGATATGTTCCTCTGCTGTCGCCACTGGTACCGAGGCCAGAGATTGAAGAAAGAGCCAGGATAGATCTCAGCGTTTAGGCTGGTGTCTCAGGTGGACCCTCTCAGGGCCTCGATGCCAGACTCTCCACTGCTTGCGACGAGTGGCCAGCGGACATGTTCCTCTGCTGTCACCACTGGTACCGAGCCCAGAGATTGAAGACAGAGCCAGGATAGACCTCAGCATTTAGGCTGGTGTCTCAGGTGGACCCTCTCAGGGCCTCGATGCCAGACTCTCCACTGCTTGCGACGAGTGGCCAGTGGATATGTTCCTCTGCTGTCGCCACTGGTACCGAGGCCAGAGATTGAAGAAAGAGCCGGGATAGATCTCAGCATTTAGGCTGGTGTCTCAGGTGGACCCTCTCAGGGCCTCGATGCCAGACTCTCCACTGCTTGCGACGAGTGGCCAGTGGATATGTTCCTCTGCTGTCGCCACTGGTACCGAGGCCAGAGATTGAAGAAAGAGCTGGGATAGATCTCAGCGTTTAGGCTGGTGTCTCAGGTGGACCCTCTCAGGGCCTCGATGCCAGACTCTCCACTGCTTGCGACGAGTGGCCAGTGGATATGTTCCTCTGCTGTCGCCACTGGTACCGAGGCCAGAGATTGAAGAAAGAGCTGGGATAGATCTCAGCGTTTAGGCTGGTGTCTCAGGTGGACCCTCTCAGGGCCTCGATGCCAGACTCTCCACTGCTTGCGACGAGTGGCCAGTGGATATGTTCCTCTGCTGTCGCCACTGGTACCGAGGCCAGAGATTGAAGACAGAGCCGGGATAGATCTCAGCGTTTAGGCTGGTGTCTCAGGTGGACCCTCTCAGGGCCTCGATGCCAGACTCTCCACTGCTTGCGACGAGTGGCCAGTGGATATGTTCCTCTGCTGTCGCCACTGGTACCGAGGCCAGAGATTGAAGAAAGAGCTGGGATAGATCTCAGCGTTTAGGCTGGTGTCTCAGGTGGACCCTCTCAGGGCCTCGATGCCAGACTCTCCACTGCTTGCGACGAGTGGCCAGTGGATATGTTCCTCTGCTGTCGCCACTGGTACCGAGGCCAGAGATTGAAGAAAGAGCTGGGATAGATCTCAGCGTTTAGGCTGGTGTCTCAGGTGGACCCTCTCAGGGCCTCGATGCCAGACTCTCCACTGCTTGCGACGAGTGGCCAGCGGATATGTTCCTCTGCTGTCGCCACTGGTACCGAGGCCAGAGATTGAAGAAAGAGCTGGGATAGATCTCAGCGTTTAGGCTGGTGTCTCAGGTGGACCCTCTCAGGGCCTCGATGCCAGACTCTCCACTGCTTGCGACGAGTGGCCAGTGGATATGTTCCTCTGCTGTCGCCACTGGTACCGAGGCCAGAGATTGAAGAAAGAGCTGGGATAGATCTCAGCGTTTAGGCTGGTGTCTCAGGTGGACCCTCTCAGGGCCTCGATGCCAGACTCTCCACTGCTTGCGACGAGTGGCCAGTGGATATGTTCCTCTGCTGTCGCCACTGGTACCGAGGCCAGAGATTGAAGAAAGAGCTGGGATAGATCTCAGCGTTTAGGCTGGTGTCTCAGGTGGACCCTCTCAGGGCCTCGATGCCAGACTCTCCACTGCTTGCGACGAGTGGCCAGCGGATATGTTCCTCTGCTGTCGCCACTGGTACCGAGGCCAGAGATTGAAGAAAGAGCTGGGATAGATCTCAGCGTTTAGGCTGGTGTCTCAGGTGGACCCTCTCAGGGCCTCGATGCCAGACTCTCCACTGCTTGCGACGAGTGGCCAGTGGATATGTTCCTCTGCTGTCGCCACTGGTACCGAGGCCAGAGATTGAAGAAAGAGCCGGGATAGATCTCAGCGTTTAGGCTGGTGTCTCAGGTGGACCCTCTCAGGGCCTCGATGCCAGACTCTCCACTGCTTGCGACGAGTGGCCAGTGGATATGTTCCTCTGCTGTCGCCACTGGTACCGAGGCCAGAGATTGAAGAAAGAGCTGGGATAGATCTCAGCGTTTAGGCTGGTGTCTCAGGTGGACCCTCTCAGGGCCTCGATGCCAGACTCTCCACTGCTTGCGACGAGTGGCCAGTGGATATGTTCCTCTGCTGTCGCCACTGGTACCGAGGCCAGAGATTGAAGAAAGAGCTGGGATAGATCTCAGCGTTTAGGCTGGTGTCTCAGGTGGACCCTCTCAGGGCCTCGATGCCAGACTCTCCACTGCTTGCGACGAGTGGCCAGTGGATATGTTCCTCTGCTGTCGCCACTGGTACCGAGGCCAGAGATTGAAGAAAGAGCCGGGATAGATCTCAGCGTTTAGGCTGGTGTCTCAGGTGGACCCTCTCAGGGCCTCGATGCCAGACTCTCCACTGCTTGCGACGAGTGGCCAGTGGATATGTTCCTCTGCTGTCGCCACTGGTACCGAGGCCAGAGATTGAAGAAAGAGCTGGGATAGATCTCAGCGTTTAGGCTGGTGTCTCAGGTGGACCCTCTCAGGGCCTCGATGCCAGACTCTCCACTGCTTGCGACGAGTGGCCAGTGGATATGTTCCTCTGCTGTCGCCACTGGTACCGAGGCCAGAGATTGAAGAAAGAGCTGGGATAGATCTCAGCGTTTAGGCTGGTGTCTCAGGTGGACCCTCTCAGGGCCTCGATGCCAGACTCTCCACTGCTTGCGACGAGTGGCCAGTGGATATGTTCCTCTGCTGTCGCCACTGGTACCGAGGCCAGAGATTGAAGACAGTGCCGGGATAGATCTCAGCGTTTAGGCTGGTGTGTCAGGTGGACCCTCTCAGGGCCTCGATGCCAGACTCTCCACTGCTTGCGACGAGTGGCCAGCGGATATGTTCCTCTGCTGTCGCCACTGTCATATCTATTACTTGCAGCACTTGATACCCACTTGTAAATCCATGTGGTACGTGGCCAGTCTTCAGGGTCAGGCTTTGTCATATTTGCATGGGTGCATCTGTTTATGCACCTGCCTGCTCCTGAAAATGTAGCCATTGACAGATAAATGAATCCTGGATTTAGGTTCATCATTATCTATTTAATGTGTAAAGTAATGTCATTTGTATAGAACCTTTTCCCATTGATAGTGGGAAAGTGCAGTTGGTGAATACCTGCCGGGGGCGGAAGTCCAAAGTATGGACATTTGTCCCTGGATTTCAGAATGTGTGGGCTTATTTTAGCCAACAGCAAGGTAGGTAGGGGTGGCCAAGTCCCTGCTAGCAATCCATGTTGAGCTAGCTTGTGGCTGGTGCTCTGATGCTGTCTTGAGGGTATGCAAATGTAGGAGACTGATTATGTGCGCAGCTAGACCGATATTTGATCGTGGGACATCGCTGCATTCTAATGGCAGAAGTGTTGTGCGATGTGTTATTCGAACAGTGTTGGATATCAGATGTGTGTGTGTGGGTGGCCTCGTGTGCGGATATCTTCCATTGACATAGAGCACGATACGTAACTGTGTGTCCCGGCTGGTTTCTTGATTGCGAAGGCTTGGCGCGGATTCTGTCCCGCATTCTCTGGTTTATTCTCCGTCGCCCATTACGTTCTCTGACGGGTTCATTGCTGCCTCGTCCTATCTGACAGGGGGCTAAATAGCCTGAGGTGGGAAAGGGTTTCTCAGGATGCGGGTGAGAGGTCTATTGTGGGCTACTCCCACTTTCTCAGACAGTTACCCTACAAAGAGCTTCCATGCACGTTAGCGCACGCACAGGCACAGGCACGAAAGCACAAATGAGAATTGTTTTCTGATGCAGGCAAACACTCACGCCTGTGAGCTCTCCTGTTATCATGCAACACCCATGCACATTGCTTTCAGACATTCTAGCAGAAAGAGGCACCGATTCTCCTTCAAACCGATCACACACATGTGCATGCATGTCCGGTGCATACATGTGCCACTGGCTGTCGAACTGGCACAACGCTTTGGCGTCATCATGCTTAATTCCTTTCTCTGCCCAGGAATTCTCCACAATCTCGCAGGCAATGTAAAGAGACTTGCCTTCCTTGTCAGAGGCTCCTGGGGCCCCGGCTGGTTTCTTTGGCTAAAAATCTGTAGTTCACAGATGGTGTCAGGGCCACACAGACTGTTGCCAAAATAAAAATAGTCTAGGGCCACAGCAATGCAGGCTTTGTGTGCACTGCAGCCAGGCCTGGATAGGAAGAGGGGGGTCTCATCGCGGGGCCCTCACCTCCAGGCCCGCGCTAACCCTGGGAGCAGCAAAACACACAGGGTCAATTGATTTCCATTACTATTATGTTTTAATTAAGCGATGCGATGCCCCACTCAGTACAGAATCCCAGGGAAGAGTGTGAGGGAAATGGAGATGGAGGCAGAGAAGGGGGGCGCCTGTAAGTGACAGCCGTGACATTTCCACTTCCCGCTCGGGGATCAGTCAAGTTCAAGGGTCCCTGAATTATTCATTCGATTCTGATCCTTCTGGGCGCCCGGGAAGTGGCAGGCTACGGCGCCAGGTAGGACACGGGGAGCTTCCCCCCCAGGTGCCAGCTGAGCTTATGTGGGGTGCTTTGCCTGATTGATTGAAGAGGCCGGTGGAAGAGCCTCTTGTGGCAAGACAGTTGGGTTCTTGGTGTGCCCCTCGACCAGGAGTGTGGACACTCTGCTCTCGATCTTCCATTCTGTGGGGCTTTGCTAAGAGTAGGCCCTAGGGTGAGCTCCGAGTGGGTGATGTGCAATGGTGGTGTTGCCTGCTCTCACTCGGGGACCCCGGCGTGTTGGGGGTCAGAGAGCCCACGCCTTGGAGTGGCCATAAGGTGTTGTCATTGTGGGTAGCTGTCCACAACACTTCACAGACTTCTGGGTGACTGGTGTGTGATTGTACAGCACAGGGCTCGTCCTATGAAATTTCGCCTGGCGTGAGAGATGGCCATGCCCACCCTGCAACCGCTGGAAGCCAGGATGTAGCCAAGGGGTGTAGCAGCACGTGCCAGCCAGGGTCTTCCTGTGAGCAGGGCAGTTTCTAGTCCATTTGGTGCCCAGGGCGAAACACTAGGAATGCACCCCGACCCACACCCCATCCCGCGTGCCACTCCCAACACACCCCGTGCACCACTCCCACCACACCACGCACCACTGCACCCTGCACGCCACTCCAACTGCACCCTGCGCACCACGTGACACTCCCAAACTACACCGTTCTGAAACTCCTACCCAAAGTCAAACAGTCCGTTACACAAAGCATTGCCATTTGCAACTGTGTGCCCCTTTTTCATTGGTGCCCAAGACAATTGTATGCTCCAGTCCCACTTAGGCTGCAGATAATGAGGACTGGGCACACCAAGAGACCATGAATATGGCACAGGATGCAATATATACAACCAACAAAGAACACAAGATGCTGAAAGGGTTTGGAGGCAACCTAAGCCAAAAGGGCAATGACCAGGAGACACCTGAACCCAATAAACAATCACTTTAACATTCTTTGAATGGGAATCAAGTGTATGCTTTGATACAGTAAAGTCTGACCGTTAACTTGTTGTAAGGCTACATGGACCCGGATTATTTATTTATTCATGCAATGTTTGTCGGGCACCTGTATATTTATGTATGCAATGTTTGTCGGATGCAGATATCCCACAAACATTGCATAAATAAATAAATAAATAAACCGGGTTGTGGCTTAAAGGATATTTACTCCACAACACTGGTCAAAACTATTATCACCATAGTGAAGAAACTCATCACCATTGCCATGGAAGTGATTTAAAGTGTAATTGATATTTAGTTTGGAAAAGAAGCAGCATGAAAGAAATAGCACTGCTTTAAACTATTATGTTGGCCATTTTCTGGGCTTGCAGGGACACACCATGGGCCGAAACAGGTCTCCATTTGTACCGTGTCTGGGTCCATGGTGTGTCCCTGCAAGGCATGTCCACTGCCCACAGCCCACTGCACCTCCCCTCCCATCACAATGTCAGCAGGAAACCATTCAGTGACTAATGGCCCACCATTAGCAGTTTCCTGCCAGCATTGTGATGGGAGGGGTTGCTCTTAGCTGCAGGGGGACCTCAAGTGTTTTCATTGTTGTGCATATAACTCCTCCCCCCTCCCCACCACCCAAAGCCCCCCCCCCTCCCCCGCGATAGTGGTCAGAGTGACTCATGTAATGTCAGGGCAGCACCAGAACCCGGCACGCAGAACTTTCCCCACGGAAATGCGCTGCCCCACAAAACTGGGGAATTTGATCCTCTCCAGAGGCTCCAGGGACTGGGACTATTGCCCCTGGGCGGCTGCTCGCCTCGCCCGGGCCAAGAAATGGGCCTGCCTGTGACTTAGCAGTAGATGATAACATACTGAATTTTAAGATTAGGGGCATGTAGAGACATTTCTAGCCATTGCACACCCCCAGGCCCTAACTTTTTGTTTGTTTTCCCTGTTTGTTGTGGTGTGATCCAGTATGAGTATGCCAAAGGGTTTGCGCACAAAAAGTGCACGTGCTAATGTAACTCAATTAAGTGTCACTGCATTCATATTGCTTGAAACACTGCCCGGCCAGTGGTGTCCCTTATCAAATGCTAGGGGGTAAAGGGTTCAAATGTGTTACCTCACTGAGCTAGTTCCCGCCTCATTTCCACCAAAGGGGACCCCTCTTGCAATTGTGCACCCTTTCATTGCTGTGGGGGACAGATAGGGAAAGTAGATAATAGTGGAACATCCTCCAATGTTATGGCCCTAAAAGCACACTGATTATCACCCTTATCACCCCTTTCAGGGCTTTAAATCACCATCATCGGCACTTGTGTTTTGGGAGTGAGCGAGACCTCACGCGTGGGCGGAACGCTCCATAAATAGAACAGTGTTTGGACACTTGTGGGGCAGGAGGGCATTGCACATCGCTCTCAGAACGGTTGGGAGGCCCTTGCCATGGAGGCAGCGGTGGTCACCCTTCACAGCACTGCTGGTGGGTCGGCCAGCGCCTGTTGGTAAAGGGGTTAGGCCCGACGGCTGTTGGTAAAGGGGTTACGCCCAGCGGCTGTTGGCAAAGGGGTTACGCCCAGCGGCTTTTGGCAAAGGGGTTACGCCTCTTTCACAATCCCTTCCATAAGCAGCTGCCTGTCCTGTCCCTGCATGGCAGGTGAGGCGGAAGGCCCAAGGACCCTCTCCACAAAGACCCTGGAAGTGCAGCCGTACCATGCAGAGGTCCACTGAGGGCACAGTGAGGCAGTGAAGTTTTAAGCCGAGCAGGAGAACTGCCTCCAGGCTTTTTTGTAAACAGGAAGGAGTTTCCTGTTGAGCTCATTTTGTGCAGTCTTGGATTCTGCAGAGCTTGTGAAATCCGTGATTAAACTGGCCTGAGACTGAAACCGAGATGCCTCGCGCCATTAGCACCCGACTTAATCACGTCTGCCCACCTGATGGCAGGCGGTGACATGCCAGGCCTAACTTTCACACGCTTCTGCCAACTCAGGGAGGAGGGGGCCAGGAAAAGGCAGCGATGGGGGCCTTTCACCGGCAGGAGATGGCAAGCATTGCCCACTGCAAGCATTGGACAGGCGGGATTGCCAAGGCTGGAGTGAGTGCCCAAACGGAGACGGCGAGTGGCAAGCACGTTTCATAACCCAGAAACGTGAACATGTCATCACACACTACTGGTATATTACCTACTGACATGTTTTACGTGATATATCGTGATATGACTGCAAACATATTGGCTACACAAATAAGTCGTTCGTAATATTGGCCCAACCCATACGATAGACAAGGGATACAATGGGGGGGGGGGGGGGCTGTCTTGCTGGGAGAGTGGGAGTTGCGGGCGGGACACCAGCTGCAGGGAAGTCCCTGATTGTGTGGAATGCATCCACCCTCCTGTGCCCCCCAACTCATTTAAAGGGCGAGATGTGTGGCTGTGGTTTGGAGAATGCGTCTTTCATCTATTAGAACAGGTGTGACGTACAGTTTGCATGATGTTAAATAAGGGAGTAATATATATAATGCAGAGTAGTGTGCGCTCTAAAATAATGCATTTTTCCCGGCCCACCTGTTTAATCTGCCACCTCCTACCCCGAGAAATGACGCCCTATTGACGTGTACATGATTAACTACAAAAGAGAACGGATTTGCACGAATATTCCTAATGAAAGGAACGTGTGCCTGTGCATTAATCACGTGTCGTATGCAATACATATACAGCTGCTTAGAACATGGTTCATGGTGGGGTTTGATCTCTTGCATGCAAAGGGTGGGCAAAGGGTCAGGACACATTGCATGCATGCGTCAGTGCCCGCAGGCTGCCTTCTTGGCGAGCAGCAATTCCTTGAGCTCTGCCCTTCTTCAGGGCACCCACTGATGCCACGGAGGCTGGCGATGCCAGTCAATGCTTAAAGGATTGGTGATCTATTAAACGGTGTACGCATTCTAAGCGCTTTGCTTCCTTAGTGGCATGACACGGCATGCTAATACAGTGTACCATGTAATAACTTGCATATTTGCAATGTGCGGCAACTCCATCCCAGGTCAGAGGTTCATCCATATTTTTTTGGGATGTTAGCATATTGTTAGACACAGGTAATGCCTAGTGCTGGAAATGGGTCGCGTTTACTGGGGGAGCCCTCTCATTCTGGGAGGGGCTATGCTGTGGGTAGGAGGAGGCGGGGCCGTGAGACGTGGGCGTGGTCCTAGGCTAGGTCGCACAGTACAGTGACTCTTCATCGAACCCAATCATGGCGATTTGGGTAAAAGCAAAGAACGTTATGGGAACATGCATATGCCCAGATTTTTAAATTTGAAACCTGGCTTATTCTGATTCAATAAGAAACCCATTTGAGCGAATAATGGAAGTTTCACTCTACAGTTTTAATTTGTCACAATACTCCCCCTAGAAAAAAGAAAAAAACATCTCTACTTTGCCGGACATATATAGCAGTCTGGACAGCTATACCAAGTATGTGAACCTTTGGATGTTTCTGTGTTTTGTTTCTCGCAAGTCTCCTGAAAGTGTCTTTTGAAATGTGGGTTGTTTGTGCATGTGATAACTCGTCTTCAGGACAGATCTCTCTTCAATGAGCAGACCACTTTAAGGAGACTTGGCAGTACTGCAGAGTCTTCTGAGCGCTGCCTGCTCACTGAAGTGCGGGTGTGAGTTTTGTGTGCAAGCCCCTGGCGGCATGGCAGCAAGACATGTTTTGTAGGAGCTCTTCTCTGTCGTTTACTGGCCCATTTCCTGCGCTGGTAATTTGGCCTCCTCTGGACAGCGTTAAGGGGTGTCCTCCAGAGTTGGCGCCTAGTGAAGAGCACATCCTCTGTCGTGTATTGCATAACACACATAAACCTTGTTGCTGCAGGGGGTGAATTTTCGGATGAAGGGCACAGCAAGACTCCTGCATACTGTGAACAGATGGTGCTGGGTGATTGGCATCAGTTAATTAATACCCTCATGATTATTGTAGACCTAGGTGAGTCTGACATTGGTTGATTTAAATCATGATATTGCAACTTTAATAAAACAGCAGCAATGTTCTTTAAAGAGTCGACCCTCTTTGGAGCCGCCTTCTGGTGGCATTCCAGACACTGCTTAAAATGCCCCAATTTACACCCCAGCCCCCACCTCCCGAATCAGCTTCAAAGAGTTTAAATGATCATCGCGGTGTGATTGGAATCAGATCAGATCAACTGCAAGCTAAACAAACCCCCAATATCAGAAATAGATCACATATAATTAGACAAAACCAAAATAATAATACAATTAAATCAAGATCATTTAACTGAAAACTAAAATACTTCCAAACCGTCAGGCCAGTTTGTGTCAATGGTTGTCTTATCTATTCATGCTGCATACAATGTGGTTTCACTAGTTCACGTTTCTCATCTAAATAATTCAAAGAATTCAAGCCGGTTGAACCCATTTCTCAGTTACCTAGAGAACTAACTATGATGGATAGGAGTGATGGGAACATTCAAGCCGGTTCAACCCATTTCTCAGTTACTCACATTGTGTGGTCTAGAGAACTAACTATGATGGCTACGAATGATGGGAGAATTCAAGCCGGTTGAATCCACTTCTAAGCTACTCACATTGTGTGACCTAGAGAACTAACTATGATGGCTAGGAATGATGGGAGAATTCAAGTCGGTTGAACCCATTTCTCAGTTACTCACATTGTGTGGCCTAGAGAACTAAATATGATGGCTAGGAATGATGGGAGAATTCAAGTCGGTTGAACCCATTTCTCAGTTACTCACATTGTGTGGCCTAGAGAACTAAATATGATGGCTAGGAATGATGGGAGAATTCAAGCTGGTTGAACCCATTTCTCAGTTATTCACATTGTGTGGCCTAGAGAACTTACTGTGATGGCTAGGAATGATGGGAGGATTCAAGCCGGTTGAATCCATTTCTAAGCTACTCACATTGTGTAACCTAGAGAACTAACTATGATGGCTAGCAATGATGTGAACATTCAAGCCTGTTGAACCCATTTCTCAGTTACTCACATTGTGTGACCTAGAGAACTAACTATGATGGCTAGGATTGATGGCAGAATTCAAGCTCGTTGAACCCATTTCTCAGTTATTCACATTGTGTGGCCTAGAAAACTTACTATGACGGCTAGGAATGATGGGAGGATTCAAGCCGGTTGAATCCATTTCTAAGCTACTCACATTGTGTAACCTAGAGAACTAACTATGATGGCTAGGAATGATGGGAACATTCAAGCCTGTTGAACCCATTTCTCAGTTACTCATATTGTGTGGCCTAGAGAACTATGATGGCTAGGAATGATGGGAGAATTCAAGCCAGTTGAACCCATTTCTCAGCTACTCACATTGTGTGGCCTAGAGAACTAACTATGATGGCTAGGAATGATGGGAGAATTCAAGCCGGTTGAACCCATTTCACAGTTACTCACATTGTGTGGCCTAGAGAACTATGATGGCTAGGAATGATGGGAACATTCAAGCCGGTTGAACCCATTTCTCAGTTACTCATATTGTGTGGTCTAGAGAACTAACTATGATGGCTACGAATGATGGGAGAATTCAAGCCGGTTGAATCCACTTCTAAGCTACTCACCTTGTGTGACCTAGAGAACTAACTATGATGGCTAGGAATGATGGGAGAATTCAAGCCGGTTGAACCCATTTCACAGTTACTCACATTGTGTGGCCTAGAGAACTATGATGGCTAGGAATGATGGGAGAATTCAAGCCGGTTGAACCCATTTCTCAGCTACTCACATTGTGTGGCCTAGAGAACTAACTATGATGGCTAGGAATGATGGGAACATTCAAGCCGGTTGAAACCATTTCTCAGATCCTCACATTGTGTGGTCTAGAGAACTAACTATGATGGCTACGAATGATGGGAGAATTCAAGCCGGTTGAATCCACTTCTAAGCTACTCACATTGTGTGACCTAGAGAACTAACTATGATGGCTAGGAATGATGGGAGAATTCAAGCCAGTTTAACCCATTTCACAGTTACTCACATTGTGTGGCCTAGAGAACTAACTATGACGGCTAGGAATGATGGGAGAATTCAAGCCGGTTGAACCCATTTCACAGTTACTCATATTGTGTGGCCTAGAGAACTAACTATGATGGCTAGGAATGATGGGAGAATTCAAGCCAGTTGAACCCATTTCACAGTTACTCACATTGTGTGGCCTAGAGAACTATGATGGCTAGGAATAATGGGAACATTCAAGCCAGTTGAACCCATTTCTCAGTTACTCATATTGTGTGGTCTAGAGAACTAACTATGATGGCTACGAATGATGGGAGAATTCAAGCCGGTTGAATCCACTTCTAAGCTACTCACATTGTGTGACCTAGAGAACTAACTATGATGGCTAGGAATGATGGGAGAATTCAAGCCGGTTGAACCCATTTCACAGTTACTCACATTGTGTGGCCTAGAGAACTATGATGGCTAGGAATGATGGGAGAATTCAAGCCGGTTGAACCCATTTCTCAGCTACTCACATTGTGTGGCCTAGAGAACTAACTATGATGGCTAGGAATGATGGGAGAATTCAAGCCGGTTGAACCCATTTCTCAGTTACTCACATTGTGTGGCCTAGAGAACTAACTATGATGGCTAGGAATGATGGGAGAATTCAAGCCGATTGAACCCATTTCTCAGCTACTCACATTGTGTGGCCTAGAGAACTAACTATGATGGCTAGGAATGATGGGAACATTCAAGCCGGTTGAACCCATTTCTCAGTTACTCACATTGTGTGGTCTAGAGAACTAACTATGATGGCTACGAATGATGGGAGAATTCAAGCCGGTTGAATCCACTTCTAAGCTACTCACATTGTGTGACCTAGAGAACTAACTATGATGGCTAGGAATGATGGGAGAATTCAAGCCGGTTTAACCCATTTCACAGTTACTCACATTGTGTGGCCTAGAGAACTATGATGGCTAGGAATGATGGGAGAATTCAAGCCGATTGAACCCATTTCTCAGCTGCTCACATTGTGTGGCCTAGAGAACTAACTATGATGGCTAGGAATGATGGGAGAATTGAAGCCGGTTGAACCCATTTCTCAGCTACTCACATTGTGTGGCCTAGAGAACTAACTATGATGGCTAGGAATGATGGGAGAATTCAAGCCGGTTGAACCCATTTCTCAGCTACTCACATTGTGTGGCCTAGAGAACTAACTATGATGGCTAGGAATGATGGGAGAATTCAAGCCGGTTGAACCCATTTCTCAGCTACTCACATTGTGTGGCCTAGAGAACTAACTATGATGGCTAGGAATGATGGGAGGATTCAAGCCGGTTGAACCCATTTCACAGTTACTCATATTGTGTGGCCTAGAGAACTAACTATGATGGCTAGGAATGATGGGAGAATTCAAGCCGGTTGAACACATTTCACAGTTACTCACATTTTGTGGCCTAGAGAACTATGATGGCTAGGAATGATGGGAGAATTCAAGCCGGTTGAACCCATTTCTCAGTTACTCACATTGTGTGGCCTAGAGAACTAACTATGATGGCTAGGAATGATGGGAGAATTCCAGCCGGTTGAATCCTTTTCTAAGCTGCTCACATTGTGTGACCTAGAGAACTAAAATTGATGGCTAGGAATGATGGGAACATTCAAGCCGGTTTAACCCATTTCCCAGTTACTCACATTGTGTGGTCTAGAGAACTAACTATGATGGCTACGAATGATGGGAGAATTCAAGCTGGTTGAATCCACTTCTAAGCTACTCACATTGTGTGACCTAGAAAACTAACTATGATGGCTAGGAATAATGGGAGAATTCAAGCCGGTTGAACCCATTTCATAGTTACTCACATTGTGTGGCCTAGAGAACTATGATGGCTAGGAATGATGGGAGAATTCAAGCCGGTTGAACCCATTTCTCAGCTACTGACATTGTGTGGCCTAAAGAACTAACTATGATGGCTAGGAATGATGGGAGAATTCAAGCCGGTTGAACCCATTTCTCAGTTACTCACATTATGTGGCGTAGAGAACTAACTATGATGGCTAGGAATGATGGGAGAATTCAAGCCGGTTGAACCCATTTCTCAGCTACTCACATTGTGTGGCCTAGAGAACTAACTATGATGGCTAGGAGTGATGGGAACATTCAAGCCGGTTCAACCCATTTCTCAGTTACTCACATTGTGTGGTCTAGAGAACTAACTATGATGGCTACGAATGATGGGAGAATTCAAGCCGGTTGAATCCACTTCTAAGCTACTCACATTGTGTGACCTAGAGAACTAACTATGATGGCTAGGAATGATGGGAGAATTCAAGCCGGTTGAACCCATTTCACAGTTAATCACATTGTGTGGCCTAGAGAACTATGATGGCTAGGAATGATGGGAGAATTCAAGCCGGTTGAACCCATTTCTCAGCTACTCACATTGTGTGGCCTAGAGAACTAACAATGATGGCTAGTAATGATGGGAGAATTCAAGCCGGTTGAACCCATTTCACAGTTATTCACATTGTGTGGCCTAGAGAACTTACTATGATGGCTAGGAATGATGGGAGGATTCAAGCCGCTGGAATCCACTTCTAAGCTACTCACATTGTGTGACCTAGAGAACTAACTATGATGGCTAGGAATGATGGGAGAATTCAAGCCGGTTGAAACCATTTCACAGTTACTCACATTGTGTGGCCTAGAGAACTATGATGGCTAGGAATGATGGGAGAATTCAAGCCGGTTGAACCCATTTCTCAGCTACTCACATTGTGTGGCCTAGAGAACTAACTATGATGGCTAGGAATGATGGGAGAATTCAAGCCGGCTGAACCCATTTCTCAGTTACTCACATTGTGTGGCCTAGAGAACTAACTATGATGGCTAGGAATGATGGGAGAATTCCAGCCGGTTGAATCAATTTCTAAGCTACTCACATTGTGTGACCTAGAGAACTAACTATGATGGCTAGGAATGATGGGAACATTCAAGCCGGTTGAACCCATTTCTCAGTTACTCACATTGTGTGGTCTAGAGAACTAACTATGATGGCTACGAATGATGGGAGAATTCAAGCCGGTTGAATCCACTTCTAAGATACTCACATTGTATGACCTAGAGAACTAACTATGATGGCTAGGAATGATGGGAGAATTCAAGCCGGTTGAACCCATTTCTCAGTTACTCACATTGTGTGGCCTAGAGAACTAACTATGATGGCTAGGAATGATGGGAGAATTGCAGCCGGTTGAACCCATTTCTCAATTACTCACATTATGTGGCCTAGAGAACTGACTATGATGGCTAGGAATAATGGGAGAATTCAAGCCGGTTGAACCCATCTCATCTACTGAAATTGTGTGGCCTAGAGAACTAACTATGATGGCTAGGAATGATGGGAGAATTCCAGCCGGTTGAACCCATTTCTCATTTACTCACATTATGTGACCTAGAGAACTGACTATGATGGCTAGGAATGATGGGAGAATTCAAGCCGGTTGAACCCATTTCTCATCTACTGAAATTGTATGGCCTAGAGAACTAACTATGATGGCTAGGAATGATGGGAGAATTCAATCCGGTTGAATCAATTTCACAGTTCCTCACATTGTGTGGCCTAGAGAACTATGATGGCAAGGAATGATGGGAGAATTCATGCCGGTTGAAACCATTTCTCAGTTACTCACATTATGTGGCCTAGAGAACTGACTATGATGGCTAGGAATGATGGGAGAATTCAAGCCAGTTGAACCCATTTCTCATCTACTGAAATTGTATGGCCTAGAGAACTAACTATGATGGCTAGGAATGATGGGAGAATTCAATCCGGTTGAACCCATTTCTCAGTTACTCACATTGTGTGGCCTAGAGAACTAACTATGGTGGCTAGGAATGATGGGAGATTTCAAGCCGGTTGAGCCCATTTCTCAGCTACTCACATTGTGTGGCCTACAGAATGAACTATGATGGCTAGGAATGATGGGAGAATTCAAGCCGGTTGAACCCATTTCTCAGCTACTCACATTGTGTGGTCTAGAGAACTAACTAGGATGGCTAAGAAATGGGAGAATTCAAGCCAGTTGAACCCATTTCTCAGCTACTCACATTGTGTGGCCTAGAGAACTAACTATGATGGCTAGGAATGATGGGAGTTGAAGTTCAAAACATCTGGAGGACACATAATTAAAAGCCTGCTCAATGCATCACTATTGTCATGGGGTTGCCAAGCCAGTTCGCCTGCCCCTGGTTTAAACCATCCCGGAGACAAGTCAGCAACGATTAGTGTGTTAGGACTTTTGGTTCCTAGTGAACATGTGCTCAATAGCCATCAGTCCTCTTCCCAACATTCTAGCGCACTGCAAACGGGCGGGCAGTCTTTGGCATTTTTATTCTTCTATGCACGCATATGACAAGAACATTCCCAACCGGGAGCGGTGCAGTAATGAGAACACGTGGGAGAGTCGGAACATTTCAACGTGTGCTGTTTTTAAAACACACGCTATCATGCGTCCGGATGCCCCAGGCCTGTGGCCTCGTCTTGGGGAAGTCTTCAATTTAATCACTTTTCACATTATTGTATTATCTTGAATGATGTGTATGCATTCGTGCTGATATACTGCCTTACTTGGAAGGAAAGTGCTCTGGTGAGCTGGGGATATAGGGCCAGGGGTCGAAGTGTACAAAAATAAGTCGTGGATTTATGTTCTCTGCTGGCCTGTCCCCACTCCCCACAAACACTAACGCTGCACCCCTCCCCCTCCCACGCACCATAATGAACCCTGCTGTTTAAGGGAACATTACGTTACGTTCACAGATGCTATGAAATTTTCACTGTTAATTGTTGCCCTCCAATTGTAACTGTGTTACATTGTCACAACTGTACCTCCTGATGAATGTTCCATACTTACCTTAAGGAACAGAAACATGTTGAGATACCACTCTGTATGATAACCAGAGTTACACATTTTTGACACATTGATCCTAATTGAAGTAGGGTACTACACTATTTGCCTTATATGTACCCATTTGTATTCGTGTTGATACAGTGTTTTTAACTAGCTACCCAGCTTGTCATGTAACCCCTGTTCTAGTTCGTCTTTTATCGTGTATCTTAAGTTTTGTACTGTGGACCACAATATTTAATTGGTTGTTTTTACCCTTGTATTTACTATTAAAACTTTATACTTATCTTTTAACTGTGACTGGTCCCCTTGTCAGAGCACACTTATCCTTGTTGTTCTGTATTTCTGGCATCTACACTATAGCTTTGTCTCTCTTTATATATTTGGATTATTGTCCTCCCGGACACAGACAAAGTATACATTGCCAACCCCCCTTAGTCAATTGTATACCGGGCTTCCTCCCTACATAAGGTGTTTATTTGTTGACCACTCTCTGAGAATAGGAACCCAATGATAGTGTAGGGTCCCTCGCATTTGTGCAAAGCAGTCAACGGGTCTGAATGTATCACCAGTGCGCCCATTCAGCAACAGAAGCCCCACCTGCCAGGCCCCTCTGTGATTTACCTGCTTGTAGTCATTACGCCCAGTCATACATTGACTTTCCTTGCACAAACAATTCTTCTCGTAATTGACTAGCAGCGAGGAACCCTTTAACCATGCCTGCTACAAGATCATATCGTTTCGGACCTACACTGTCCCAAGGCGTGGACTTCAACTCTTAAGTCTTGACTCTTGACCCAACTCTTACAGTCTCCAGCACCAAAGACCCACATGAAGAATTGCAGCCTGGGCTAGGTTAGGTTACAAAGCTTTAAATTGCACCAAATCACAAGTGTAGAGGCGCTTGTATGGCAGTTGGCTTATTATGCCCCTAGCAGCCCTATCCAGACCAGCCCTTTGGCCACTGGAACCAGTAATGTAGGTTTGGCCAATGTGGGGATGCAGGACAATGCCAAGCAAAGAACCAGACAGTTTACAAAAGTTGCTCTCTGGTGAATATTTCTATGTGGATGGGACGGTGGTGACGGCACAACCCTCCCAACCTTTTCAACCTTGTCCAGTCAAAAAGGGAAACAGCCCCCAATTTAACCTGGAAATCCATCTCTGATATCACTGTTGCATGACTTCAGCGGCGATGACGACATTTGAAAATCCTCATCAGTGCACCACTCTCCCTGCTTTAGGGCTTCAGGAGCAAACACCAGAGTCAAAATCCACCGGCATAATTATGACCCGAGGACCCCCAGATGTAAAGTTTTATGTCACCATACTTCAAGAGCATAAGGAGATGATTGGCGCATGGAGACCCCTTGCAGTCAGGTACCGGTGCTGGGCTTGGAGTGGAGGGCAGAGAGACTGCCACAATGACAGTGCCTTTCTCTGGGTTGAGGAAGCTCCTGTGGGGATTTGTCCTAGAGTTGGGGGTCGTGGCCCCTTTAAGCTTTCCCCAGATGCATCGTGCCATGCTGCATATTTACATGGAGTATGTTTCCCAATCGCCGCTGTTGACGTTGGTGCCTGTATCATTATAGGACCATTAAATGTCATAAAGTCGGACAGCTTGCCAGACCTGCCAACATCTGGTTAGGAGTCACAAGGGCTCGGCTGCAAGCACATGGCTGCATCTCACTCTCTCTCTATTGCTCGTAGGAATGTAGAGTCTGTCTGCAATGAAACCTCCTTTACTTCTGACTTCTCCCTTTCTTATTCTCCCTCTCTGGTCCTCATTACTCTTACTGCAACCTGGATCTCTCCCTCTGACTTCAACCCCTGCTGCCCCCCATGACCAACCCTACACCTTCATTCACTCTCCCCGCCCCACTAGTAGGGGTGGTAGTGTAGAACTGTTTTGATCCTTTAAGCTTCCTATATCTCCTATCTCCTGCTAATTCCCTGTCATTCACATGCACTATCTCCACAATCACTGCCCCCCATGCCATACACATTATCTCTCACTACCGGCCACCTGGTCCGGTAGGTCAATTCTTCAACCACATGCCCCAGCATATTGACTCTCTCCCTCCCGATCACCACCTCATTGTCATTGGTGACTATAAACTCCCCGCTCTCTCTGCTGCTCTATCCACTGGCTTAAACACTCTTTTACCTAACCACTCACTCTCTTCTGTCCACGCTCTGTCCACTCACTCAAGTGGAAACTCCCTTGATGTTATTCTCATCTCCTCCCAACTCTCTGCCTCTAATATCTCCATTGTGCCTTCTCCTTTCAATCACTCTATCATCTCTGTCTCAATCTCCACTCCTGCTTCTTCCTCACTCTCTCCATCTACTATAACTATTAATAATCTCATGTGTCCCTCCTCCAAACTCCTGAACTACCTCTCTGACCTACACCACCCTCTCTCCTCCTACACTGTACATCCAATGAGGAAGCTCCTCTCACTACCCTCATACTACACTCACTCCTAAATTGTGCCCTCAACAGCCCTGGATTACACCTCTCATCTGCATCCTGAAATCAACAATGTAAAAAAGCTTTGCCCTTGGCAAAGGTCAAGATACTCCTTGGACCTCCAACTCTATCTCACTGCTCTTCAAAAGCATTGCTCTTCTTTTGACTCTGCCAACAGTCACTTTTATCTCTCTCTCATTTCATCTGAATACTCCCAACCTAGGCGCCTCCAAGCATTTTTGAACTCACTTCTTTCACCTCTTAAACACACCTCCATCTCCTCTACTCTTTCTGCAAATGAACCTGCGCTCTACTTTACATTTAAAGGTTCTACCATTCACAATACCCTCGCTAATTACCTTCTATCCCCTCCTCCTGCTCAATTTTCACCACCACTCCTACCCTCTGTTCCCACCACTATGTCTTCCACTGACCCTGATGAGACTATTGCCCTACTCGTCAAGGCTAACCCTTCCTGTGCCCCCACTGTCCCCACACATTGTGAAGCACATAGCTCCCAGTGTTGCTCTAAATCTTACTTCCCACTTCACCCCCTCTCTTGACAATGCCATGTTGCCCTCATCCTACATGACAGCTGCCATCCCTCTCCTTAAAAAAATGGTCTAGATCCTAACTGTCCTGCCAACTTTCACCCTGTCTCTCTTCCTCTACACTATTCCAAAATTCTAGAGCGAGTAGTATTCAATCAACTCACTGAGTTCCTTGATACTCATAACCTCCAGGACTCTCTTCAATCTGGCTTCTGATCTCTGCATTCTGCTGAGACATCTCTCCTCAATTTTAGCAACTTCACCACTTCCTCTCAGCAGTCAAACCTTTCATCTATTCTTGTTTTCCTAGACCTCACTGCTACCTTTGATACGGTCGACCATTCTGACCTTCTCTCCACATTATCTCTTCTTGACATCAGGAATAAGGCCCTCACTTGGTTTGCATCACACCTTGTTCCCAGACACTTTCAGGCATCCTAGAACAGCCTCATCTCCCCACTCACTTCCTTTACTGTTGGAGTTCCCCATGGGTCTGTCATTAGTCCACTTCGCTTCACTCTCTCTACTTCAGATCTTGCTGCCTGATCTCCTCTTACGGTTTCTCCTATCAACTCTTCACTGATGACATTCAGATCTTCTTCTCCGTTCACTCTTTATCTGACCAGCTGTCGACAACATTTTTAAATGTTCTCTCTGCCATCGCATATTGGGTGGAATTTTCACCTACCCAGCCAAACAGGCTATCGCTTCCTCTATTTCTCTTCTTCACTCCCTGACTTCCTTCCTTACTCTGCTTCTGTTGGTAACCTTGAGGTCATCTTCAACCCATCACACAACTTCTCACTCTTCCTCTCCAAATCTGCCACTTCAGCCAGACTCAACCTTCCCAATATCATAAAAAATCCATCCTCTTTTTCCCTTCAATACTGCCAAAGAGCAGATCTCCTCCTTAGTTTTTTCTAGATCTGACTACTGTGCCAGTCTCCTCTACGGCCTTCCCAACTATGTGTTTTCCCCTCTGAAAAAAGTCCTCAACTTTGTGGTCCACACACTCGTCAACCTTTCTTGGTTTCCCTCTACCTCCTATGACTATCGCCAGATTAGTGCCTTTCTATGAAACAAAGGGAAACACGTACATTTCTCATCATCTGCAAAACGTTCCATGGACTCGCCCCACTCTACCTATCTGCTCATCTCACTCCCTACTCTCCTCCTTGCTCGTTAAGATCACCCTCAGCTCCCATGCGTGCCACCACTGTGCACTCCTCCTTGTTTCTGCTTGCTCTCGCTCCTCACTCCCCTACTCTGAAATACTCTTCCTCTTCGGTACTTCTCCAACTCTACCATCTATTTAAAATGAACTCAAAGCGCTCCTTCTTTGTGAAGAACCTGTTTCCTTGCACTCTGCACTACCACATCACCCCGAATTCCTCTCTCACTAACCTTCATGGGCAACCAACCCTACAGCACTTTTCTGTCACGTTTCTGTTCTGAAACACTTGTGTATAGGCGCGTTATAAATGCCATATCATATCATATCAACTCTCCATCCTTAATTTTTCACAAACACTACTATCCCGTTCCTCTGTCATTCTGTCCTCTCCTAGTTTCTGGTTTATGATTCCACCTTCCTCTGCAACATCTGGTCTACAAGTCCCATTCTTTCACCCCACTGTCAAGGACCCATGTCATTTGCTCTGTTGTCAATGGTAAATTCTATTCGTGTTTTTGAGCAAAAAATGCATTGCTTTCCATGTGATTTTTCTTAATGCGTAAGTAGATAATACATCTTGCAGAGGCCTCCATGCCTGTATGTCTCTGAACAGGAGCACTGGCTTATATAGACATGGGGAGATTTTCCCAACCGAGTGGCAGGGCCTATTAGGCAACTAAAACCATTTCAGCCCATTCTCAGATTGTCACGGCTTCACTCGTATGTCACTTTGAAAGAGGTTGGCACATTGCCATAGGGCTCACTTACTACAAACCATGGAATGTGGTTTGTGTCCTGGTTTTTGGGGATAGCAGGGGTGGTCTTCCCATGGGCTCCAGAAATGTGGCTCATTGGGTCTATGCCACTTGTGCAGTGGTAAAGCAGCTCTGGTTTGCAGCTCGGCAGCTGTTGCATTTTTTAAGTGATTATATAATGAATAGTCAATGCATTGTAAGTTATCCCTGGTTTATAGATGTTTGATATTGTTTACATTGCAATGCATTTTCCTGAGTATGTTATAATGAACATAGTAAGAGTCATGGTTAGTTAGCAGTGTCTCATGGCTGTCCCGTGTTTCTTCAATAATGCTGACACATTTTCAGTGGTCATGCTTTCAAAACGCACAGATACTTACCACAAATCACAGTTTATGGGCCTCATTACAAGTAGGGCGCAAAGGGATACCGGGCACCGGTAATGATACCGGTGCCGGTAATCCCTTTGCGCCCTATTCCGAGGTCCCTTTGCGGGTCCTTCCTTAACGCCTGCTTTTAGCAGGCGTTAAGGACGGGACCCGCAAAGGGACATCAGCGTCAATAACGGTACCGTAATTTACAGTACCGTTATTAACGCCTTCCCCCTTCCCATTGATCCCTATGGGGGCTCAAATGGGAATGGGGAATGGTTCCCGGAATGGGGACTTACCGGTCCTGCAAAGGTCGGAATGACATGGTAAATCTCCTTTCCGGGAGCACGGACCCTGAATGCGGTAAGGGGGTAGCCATGGCGCTTATAGCGCCATGGCTACCTCCTACCTCGTAATGAGGCCCTATGTATCTTGTGTACTGGGGGTGGGGGGAACAGAGAACCAGCCCTGTATATAGTGTAGACGTTTACCTTTTTAAAACACCCTCCAGTGAATAGAAATATATTGTGTAAAAGGTACAGACATGGGGGACAAATATGTCCTCAGACATGCCATATGCTGGCATAGCTGCAGGGGGTGGCGGCTCTCCATTGCATGGTCACCTGAAAACACAATGCATGTGGAAACAAAACACCGACCATCTCGTTTTTGTTTGGAATGCGGAAGACAGCCTAGTAATTGACTAAAGAAAGAAATTGACCAAAATCGGATTCAACTTGTCAATGACAAAGAGGTTTAATAAATCATAGTTGGATGACTTTGAGCTAACCAAGTCAGAAAGGATGAACTGAATCCAGTCGCATGTGGCTGGTAATCACTTTTTGTGGTTGAAGTGTGATTACGTCTCTGAATTAGATTTTCAAGATCAAGCCACACTGGTTGCTGAACCTTTGTTGTTGGTGACGTATCCAAAACCTGTCTGCAAACGTGCATATCTGAAAGCACGACCGCAGAAAATAAATCATGTATTTGTACAAAAGTGCAAAATAAACCCAAGAATGTGATGCAAGGCACCCCAGTTCAGACAACAACATCACTTGTTTGGGCAATTACACATCACAACAGACAATCAACACACATTCTAAACAAACTCAGCAGAGCCTGGGAAATACTCTGCTAGCCCTGGACTTGGCAGACAGGATAGGAGGACAAGGTGCAGAGACTTTCTCAGGTGTTCACACATTTATCGTTATTGTGCATGTGTATAGCGCCTTATATACCATTGGTATGATGTCAAAGCACTTTTGGGTAGAATGCCCTTGGGGACAGTAGTCCAGATCGGTGGAGAGAGTGGGGTAGTCTGTCGTGCTCAGGTGCACGCAGTGTGTGTGCAGTCAGTACGGGAGGTGCATTTTGGGGAATTATCAGGCACCAACTGCAGCAATATCACTTGACAGTGCCCCCCCACCCCCCCATCTCAGGGGAAAGACCATCGGATCATTCACAGCTCAGGAGAGGTTCAGATCAGGTAGGAAGAGAGAAGTTGGCACCAAACTCTCTCAGTGCCCTAGTGAACAAAGCAACAGGTGATTACAGGTAAATGCCCGGGCACCTTTCATGGTGCCGGATACCAAGCTTATAAATGTGACCTACACAAAAGGTACTGTCAAGCGGGCAGATGCGGGCACATACAAAAGAACCATACAGTAAATGCACACATGTGCCTATGTTCTAGCATGTCCATGCAATCTATGGTATGCCAGCCCCCCAATTAGCAAACTGAAAATACGACTATGGACACACCTGCAAACCATACTCAGGAGGGATTTTAAGCATTTTCACTGCTAGGCCTTGTTCAGGTTTAAATCATGGATCCGCGCTTAGAAACCAAACTCAGGTACGGTATTAGGCGCTTTATAAAAAAAACGATTATTAAATAAATCCAAATAAATAAGACCCTAATCTGGGACAGCTGGACTCCCAGAACGTTGTGAATCTTGGAAGTCAGGAGCCATTTCGGAAGAATGTGGTTGCAGAGCTTCATATGTGTTTAGGGCGAGCTACTCTGACTCTGAGCACGCGTGCGATCATTTCTTCCATAATTGATTTGCTAAATATTCCTTGGAAATCCCATTCTTCTCCTTAATATGTGTTGCACAGCATTACTGCATTTGCCCACTTGCCTGAGGCATAGGGGGGTCTGTGGGAGTTCTCTGTTATCCGCTTTGCTGTTTTGAACATTTGAACGCGCAGGACCAATAGGCCCTCTGGGTAATGAAGGCGATCTGGTCACGTGAGGGCACAGGCTTACTGGGTTAAAATACATATTTGTCTCGGGAGGATAGCTCATAGGCAACGTGCTCCCCCTAGAAGCAAGACGACATGGAGCAACACATGTTCGATCCCCGGGTCCGTGCTTAGAAACCTCTGGGTATTAATTGCGTTGTAAATAACCTATCATATCATATCATGTCATGACTGTTCTTTCAATAAAACAACTTATTCTGATAGTTAATGGAACTACATATGCTGTCCGTTGGTGTTCTATGGCAGGCCCTGTCCCCGCTGTCTCCATCCCCTTGTATTCTTTAAGGAAAGCATCCTGTACCCACAGAGTTAATATATGCCTATTGCCCGCGCCCTCTTTCTGACCTTTTCCTATATTGCTATTGTGATGTTCTGTCCTTAACTTGTGTGTGCATAGGGTCCTGTGTGCCAGAATACTGTGGATAATAGTGTTTGTTTGATTAATACGATCTGATAAGTCTCTATCAATGCTTTTCAGAATATATATGGGTAACGCTAATTCATCATTGCGGGTCCTCTCACTCACATTTTGCATTGCGTGTGCTTGCATTTGCATAGCGCCTCCTGCCATCGTGTTTGGCTTCGAAGCACTTTGCATGCATGGGACTTCCCTCGCCTCTGCGTACTGTATTGTTGGGATACGATGGCACCACTTCTGCAGATCCAGGCTCGCCGGCATAGCATTCTGTTGTTCGCTAAGACTCATTCGCTGTTTGCATGTTCGCTGGCACGTCTTTGCCATCATTAAAGCAATGGCACACCTACAGCTCGTGTGTGTCAGCTCGCCAAATAAGACTTTATTTCCCAAGGCCTGTGGCCATGCAGTCTCTCTAGTCTCACTTTGAGGTGAGCAAGCCTCATTATGGGGCTGCGATTCCCCGGGGACATCTTTACTTCCAGGGTTGCATCCCTTTATCAGCTGTTTAATCTTATTCCTAAACACTCATAAAGGGCTGCTTATAAGGTATAAGGTAACTGTACTGCAACACATGGCTCGCTCTATCTTTGACTCTTCGAATCAATGGCTTTGTATTGGCTTCTAGAACCTTCCAGAAACGCTCAAGAGGCCTCTATATTCCATTATAACACCTGCGATTGGACCCTCCAGGGATTTCCCACACAGGCAGATCATGTCACAGGCAGGTTGAAGCAAATCGCGATTTTTGACTTTGCCTTCAGCTGCACCTGAGCTCACTCGCCACTACCTTGATAAGGTGCAGCCCAGTCCCCATCAAGGCCCTAGAAGGCAAATGAGGTAGACATAGCGCCTCGTAGGTTAAAGCAAATGAAACTGGGTCTGCGCTGCTTAAATAGATTTGCCCTCACAAGCACTCTCTGGCAGGCCTTTGGTGCATGTACAGCATTTGAGTATCAAAGCACAGCAATAGGTCGGCAGACATTACCAGGTATCAAGCAACTACATATGATGTACAAAACGTTTGTTATGTTACGTTCAAGTTTGCTTGTAGCGCACACCGCCACCCAGGGGTAGGTGTGTTGCTAGGACTGGAAAAGATCCGGGGACAGTCAAGACTCGAGACTAGCTAGCCTTTTGGTTGTAGGCCCTGAGCTTCTATCAAGAGCTACAACCAAAAGGCCCTGGGCTATAGCCCCCCCCCCCTGGTCGCTCTAGAAACGTCTCTGCCCGGGGATATCCTTCATGCTAAATAGGAAAACCTGCAGATAGGTACTAGGAGAAAGAGGGACGTTTACCTGGGAAAGAGGAAGCTTTTAAGTAGTTTACACAATGTACCATGATCTTCAGTCAACCTCAGTGCCAGCGGAAGAGTGTTCCAGAGAGAATGGGCGGCGACAGAGAAAGCCCTGCCGCCCACCGACTTCTTGTTAAACCTGGGCACGTGAGGACGGGCAAGGTTTGCACAACAGAGATTTCTGGTTGGGACATGATGGGTAATCTTCTCTTGAAGAAAAAGAGCACCCTGTTTATGCAGGGCTAGATGGAGCAAGCACAGAGCTTGGAATGTGTTCCTGCTATCGACAGGAAGCAAGTGAAGGGGGCCAGGATAGGGGATGTGGGAGCATTTTTTGGCAGACCAGCAACTAGGGGAGATGCAGAATTTTGAGGGATTGGGAGTCTCTTGATAACATATTTATAATTTATGGATGAAATTGGGAACATGCTTTGATTTCTTAAATATCTCATTGTCACCCTGTTATACCAGCGGGAGCCCTGGAATGAGCGAACATGGCATCATTAGGTAGAGGAATACATGCCTGCATTGATTTGCAAAGATTCCCTGTCCAAGGCTGCTCAGTTAGGGCCATTTGCAGATATTCCCTGTCCGAGGCTGCTCAGTTAGGGCCATTTGCAGAGATTCCTTTCCGAGGCTGCTCAGGTAGGGCCGTTTGCAGAGATTCCCTGTGCGGCGCTGCTCTGTTACGGCCATTTGCAGAGATTCCCTGTGCGGCGCTCCTCCTTTAGGGCCATTTGCAGAGATTCCCTGTCCGAGGCTGCTCGGTTAGGGCCATTTGCAGAGATACCCTGTCCGAGGCTGCTCAGTTAGGGCCATTTGCAGAGATTCCCTGTCCAAGGCTGCTCAGGTAGGGCCGTTTGCAGAGATTCCCTGTCTGACGCTGCTCCGTTACGGCCATTTGCAGAGATTCCCTGTGCGACGCTCCTCCGTTAGGGCAATTTGCAGAAATTCCCTGTCCGAGGCTGCTCGGTTAGGGCCGTTTGCAGAAATTCCCTGTCCGAGGCTGCTCGGTTAGGGCCGTTTGCAGAGATTCCCTGTCCGAGGCTGCTCAGTTAGGGCCATTTGCGTTGTAATGACCTGCGTGTATCTGTGAATTGGCCTCGTTCGGCCCTGGGAAAGATTTAATGCATGTTTACTTAAATGCCAGCAGCTCATCCTGGGTCCATGCCGTTCCCCTTTACTCATGAAAAGGAATATGGAATATTTGATTGGACCCCGAGCACATTTTCTTGCCTCTGCAGCTTTATTTACTGCCCATGAATGCATCCGGGTCAGCAATTCTCTGGAATCAGTTCCTGTTCGGAGAGTGTAATGAGGCGCCGAGGAGTCCGGCTGTTTGCTGCAGATAACTTTTCAGCACTTGTGGGTCTGCGGGTGCACCTTTGGAAGACAGCCATGCACGATGTGGGCTGTGAAGACCCGTATCCTGCACTCATCAGCCCAGGGAATTGGAAGGGACTCTGCAGATCGCAGGGTTGGGAGACACAAAGGTGGCGGTAATTGCCCATTACCACGAGAGTCGCCTGACGCAGGTGACTCTGCTCCTCTGATAACGTTTTGCCTGCCTGATGAAAAGAGAGGTACTCCAGGCAGAGCACAGAAGAAACGAGAACCTTGGCTAGAGGTTGAAAGTTCATTGCCAGGGCAGCTCAACTGTGGCATAGTGCAGACCCCGAGGCCAGTGAGTTGGTAGGAGGGTAGATCTATGGGCGTAATGTAAGGAGGGCACAGGGGTGTTTGTCCCCCCCCAACTCTTATGGCATACCATTTTGTCCCCATTCATTTGGCTGGGGCATGTTTTCTTCAGATGTCATGTGCCCCCAACATTTTCAGCAAAGTTACTGCACTGGGTAGATCTCTTGTACACACATATTGTCTATCTAAACTACTAACACGATAACTAAATGCAACAAACAATACACTTCTGTGCACTGGGTTGATGGCTTGTCTGGTGTATTGGATTGGGTCTGCAGTCTTTGCATGTTTTTCTGATTGTGCATGTTACTGGTTTTAGTCATCGGTGTATGCATGGTATTGGCATTCGCCATCAGTCTCTGCTTGGTACTGGGTTTGGCCATCAGTCTGTGCATGGTTGTGGTTTTGGCTATCGGACTATGGATGGTATTGCTTTTGGCCATTTTCTGTACATGGTATTGGTTTTGGCCATTAGACTGTACATGGTACTGGTTTTGGCTAGCAGTCTGTGCATGGTACTGGTTTCCGCAGGCAGTTTGTGCATGGTACTGGTTTTGTCTTTCAGTCTGTGCATGGTACTGGTTTTGTCTTTCATTCTGTACATAGTATTGGTTTTGGCCATCGTTCTATGCATGGTACTGGTTTCGGCAGGCAGTTTGTGCATGGTGCTGGTTTTGGCCATCGGTCTGTATATGTTGATTTTGGCCATTGGTTTGTACACTGTGTCAGATACTGTACACATGTCAGATACTGTACATGTGTACAGTATCTGACATAGTGAAAACCTGTCCATGGCTAGACAAGTTAATGCAATCGCCTCCTCAGCAGAGTATCATGCCAAACTCACTAACACGGCTAGGCCTTGTCTCTCCAAAGAGAATTGCACCAACATAGCCAGAGCTATCACTGGTTCATGGCGGGACTACAGTAATGTACTCTTCCTAGGGACATCCACTAAAAACTTCACGGCCACTAGAATATCAGCCCATTGGCTCCCAATAAAAGAAAGGGTTATATTCAAAGCACTGACACTTACCTATAAGTGCATCCACCTCTCCGCACCTGCCTATCTATCGCAAAGAATCCACCCCTCTACCTTCACAAGGCCAACAAGAACACCTTACGCAAACATGCTCACTGTGCCTATGGTAAAAATAGCTAGAGCAGGTGGCGCTAGCTTAACCTACCTTGCTTCCCTACACTGGAACACCCTTCCCACAACTCTTCAATCTGAGGTATCACTCATGGTCTTCCGCAAGGCCATGAAGATCACCCTCTTCGCTTGATGAACACCACAGTCACCTCATGTGACTGCTTTCTGCATCTTCTGTTAACCCGCAAATTGTGCTTATAACCTGTGCTCAAATGTATTAATGTACAACATGTAAATGCCTCACCCACTTGTACCTTCCCTGTAACTAAGTTCCCCTACAGTAACAGCGCCACAATACCCAAGGGCGGTTTGTGCACTATACAAATGTAAAAATAAATAAATGAATGGAACTTGTTTTAGGCGTTGGTCTGTACATGGTATTGGTTTTGGCAATCATTCTATGCATGGTACTGGTTTTAGCAGGCAGTGTGTGCATGGTACTGGTTTTGGCCACTGGTCTGTATATGGCATTGATTTTGGCCATTGTTCTGTGCATGGTACTGGTTATGGCCATCAGTCTGTACATGGTACTGGTGTCAGCCATCGGTCTGTACATGGTACTGGTTTTGGCCATATGTCTGTATATAGCATTGGTGTTGGCCATTGGTCTGTACATGTATTGTTTGTGGCCATTGGTTTGTGCATGCTACTGGTTTTAGTCATTATTCTGCACATGGTATTGGGTTTTGTCATCGGTCTGTACATGGTACTGTTGTTTAGCCATTGGTCTGTATATGTCATTGGTTTTGGCGGTAAAGACCCAAAATGTCACCCTCAGAATTCCGATTCCCGAAATTCTGACTTTTTTTTCCAACCCCCCCTTCTACCACATATATATGTGGGGGGGGTATGGGATATAATAGTGTGTGGTACTGCACAGAGTTGCCCCCCGCATATGTATCTGGTGTAAAGGGGGTTGAAAAGAAGAACAAGTAATCACATAGATCTGTTTCGGCCATTGGTCTGTGCATGGTACTGGTTTTGTCTTTCAGTCTGTGCATGGTACTGGTTTTGGCTAGCAGTCTGTGCATGGTACTGGTTTTGGCCATCAGTCTGTATATGGCATTGATTTTGGCCATTGGTTTGTACATGATATTGGTTTTGGCCATTGGTCTGTGCATGGTACTGGTTTTGCTGGCAGTCTGTGCATGGTACTGGTTTTGTCTTTCAGTCTGTGCATGGTACTGGTTTTGGCTAGCAGTCTGTGCATTGTACTGGTTTTTGGCAGTCTGTGCATGGTACTGGTTTTGTCTTTCTGTCTGTGCATGGTACTGGTTTTGGCCATCAGTCTGTATATGGCATTGATTTTGGCCATTGGTTTGTACATGATATTGGTTTTGGCCATTGGTCTGTGCATGGTACTGGTTTTGCTAGCAGTCTGTGCATGGTACTGGTTTTGTCTTTCAGTCTGTGCATGGTACTGGTTTTGCTGGCAGGTCTGCACATGGTACTGGTTTTGTCTTTCAGTCTGTGCATGGTACTGGTTTTGGCTAGCAGTCTGTGCATGGTACTGGTTTTGGCCATCAGTCTGTACATGACATTTGTTTTAGTCCTTGGTCTGTACATGGTATTGGTTTTGGCCATCGCTCTATGCATGGTACTGGTTTTGGCAGGCAGTTTTTGCATGGTACTGATTTTGGCCACCGGTTTGTATATGGAATTGATTTTGGCCACTGTTTTGCACATGGTATTGGTTTTGGCCATTGGTCTGTATACAATACTGGTTTTGCTGGCATTCTGTGAATGGTACTGGTTTTGGCCACCAGTCTGTATATGGCATTGATTTTGGCCATTGGTTTGTACATGATATTGGTTTTCGCCATCGTTCTATGCATGGTACTGGTTTTGGCCAACGGTCTGTATATGGCATTGATTTTGGCCATTGGTTTGTACATGGTATTGATTTTGGCCACTGGTCTGCATACGATACTGGTTTTGCTGGCAGTTTGTGCATGGTACTGGTTTTGCCCATCGTTCTGTGCATGCTACTGGTTTTACAATGTACACTAATGAGGTCTGTGGAACTGCCGTCTTGACCACCAGGTTCCTAATATGCAATAATCATCAACATCAAGACCAGAAGCTCACTCGCAGAAGCAATCAATATCAACCTGAATTAGCTGGAGTAGACTTTAAGGTCTGCCAAAACAAAAACTCTCTTAACATATATATCTTTATCTTCAGAAATCCATAAAAACTGCAAATCAATAATAAAAAAAGCTAATTACGTGGAAATAATCTAACACATCATCGTGCTCAATTGAAACCATTGGTCTCTCTCGGATCACACACATTGTTGTACAACAAATGATTTAACCTGCTGTTAATGAAGTCATTTCACCTCTTGTTTATGTACACTTGTCAACACACTGTGTTTTGACCCTTTACAAGCTTATTTGTTTAATAATCTCTTGTTATTTGGCCTTCATCAGGGCGGAAAAAAAAAACATTTTCAGCACACAATGGCTTCCCATGTAGGAGACAGCTCACTGTCAAAAGAACTATACATTACAAACGATATTGGCGGAGCAGAGTGAATTAATTCACCAAAAAAGTGCAAACTTAATTGCCCTCAGTGGAAGACTCACACCACAATCGCTTCCAAAAACCGCTATTTTCCCAGGCGAGATACCTGCGAAAATATAACAACATTTACAGTGTGCTTATTGTTGTTGCTTGTATGTGACTGTACCCCTTACAGCAACTTAATTGGTGTTGTGGGAGCATTTAGTAAAGAAATGAAGTAACCTTGTCTATGAATGAGTGCAGAAAATCCAAATTAGCTTCGATGTATATATATTATTTGAGTGGTCTGAAGTAGGCTTCTCATGCGTTGGACTTTTCCAAGGGAGTTGAATCCGCGACGCCGTTGCTGGCGTTCTCACATACGGGCTTGCTCCGGTTCTACGCTCGGTGAGTAGTCTTTCAAGATACTAAAAACAGAGGCGAGTCTTTGTCGATAAAAGGGTTGGACAAAACTTGTATTACATTTGTATCTTCAAAAGAAGTTTCCTCTCACTATTCACTCCAAGAATCTATCTATGATGATGGAACCTTAATGGAATGATTAGCGCGTGAACAATAGCACTTTAATAATTGCTGTATTGTATAGTGTAAGAGCTCTGTATTAATAGCTGATTTTTATGAATCTGAGTTTATTACATAAATGTAATTACGGGCTTGGACAGTTCCCCTCAGATGTGGTCGTTTTCCAAATATATCTGGACTGTTCTTGGATTTGACGTCAAAACTAAGTGACCAGATGTGATAGTGTGGCAGAATGCCATCTGTGAGAGGGTACTAGACTCAGACGTTTTTATTTATTATTAAAACAACATCATAGCAATTCTATCTGAGAAAGGGACAATTGCTAATCAGAACACACTTGCATAATGATCTGTGCAGAAGAACATTCTGCAAACCTGTACCTCTGCTGGACTGTCCACTGGCACCGCCAGCAGCTGCCTTGTTTTACGCATAATGGCACTGAGAAAGTAATGTGTGCGTTCCTGCAAACAGCCTGTGGAACCCATAATTCCAACAGACATGGGCAGACTTTAACCTTGCCCAAATCTGAACCAATTTACATATAATGCTGTACCCCCAAAGTAGGTGGCAGATTAATATCTAATGTAAACCATATCTGATTTGACATGGTGGTCAATGGGAGGATGCAATTATACTGCCAACCCCCTGTTGGTGACATTTGATTGGCACCCTAGTTTGATGCAGAGCAGCCAGGGGAAAGGGAGCAGTTCGAATAACCGAGGAGAGTAGTTACAGCCAAGAGAAGGGGCTCCAGCATCTTGGGATTTCTCAGGCCACTCACATGTCCTGTGTGCCTACCTCACTTCCAGCACACAACGCACACCTGGACCGAGGTCATCTGGAAATGACTCTTGTCACAGCAGACAGCAGTGGACCCTTACAGAAGGATTAAAATAGTTCAATCCACAAATTCACCATATAAGGGCTGAGCCCCTTTCAACTTAGTTGTATCATCTTTGACATCAGAGAAAACATGTTTTACCAACATCTTCATTGGGGTACAGTCTGTGAAAGTCCTCAATCACATAGGCGAAGATAAAGACCGCAAGGACGCAACAAGAGCCTCTCCTCGCCCATCTCATGAGAGCTCTTGGGCTGAGCATCAGTTTGAACAGTGCCTGCCTGCTGCCTGGACACTGGTAACCAAGATGAACCTGCTCACTGGAGGTGACACCCCTTACTAGTGTTCCCTGGAAGCGATCCTGACATGGAGAGCAGAAGTAGGATTCATATTATCCTGGAAAACCCTGGACTGGGTCCCTCCACAACCGATAAGCCAAGGAACGGATGTCTGCTCTTAATCCACTTTCAAGCTGACTTGACCACTTCCAAAGCATTTTCGAGGCACCGCAGGATCTCCATAGCAACCTTGTATAATGACAGCTTTTTCACACCACACTGAGCAGGCCAGCCTCTAACTCTACCATTGCCCTCTAACTCTACCATTGCCTGCCTGTGCTTCTGCTGCTTTTGAGGCAATCGCCACTGCAGAACGGCATCACAGCGTCTTGTTATTGTGGAGGTGACTTGACAATCCTGAGCTGCTGACTCGATCAACATCTGCCGACCTGAGGCGATCATGGCTGTAGCACCATATAGCATTGCTGGACCATGTCGAACCAACTCGACCATCTGCCTTTTTGATGCTGACTTAGTCCACTGAAATGCGCCTAGAAGCCCAGCTTAACGCTGTTCACCCACCCATGAAGAAAATAATGCTTCTGATAGTGGTTCTGTCCCCCTGGCCTGGTTTTAAGGGTGATTGAGAAATGTAAGACCTGACCCTTTACGCTTTAAAGACACGCCCTTTCAAATTGAACATTGCCACAAAGACCATTGCCTTCCTGCCCCGTCTCAAGTCTGCGAGTGCCCTTTTCATCCGTATGTGTGCCCATTCTGCCCATTCTGCCCATTCTGCCCATTCTGCCCATTCTGTGTCTTCTCTTGTTTGTGTTTTTGATTAGTATTGTTTGCATTTTCCATATTTTGAATCTATTGATTTTTATTGAACATACGGAATGATAGAAATCAATGGATACATGAGTATATTTTAACTATATATAACATCAGAACTAAACATTGCATATAGATGTGTAAGTATCCTATATAAATCTCCAGATATGCAATGCAGTATAACAGTATCAAGGTGGTTTAGGAATCATGATGTTTAACTTCTCCAATGGGAGGGTTAATATTAAGAAATTCAATAAAGGGGGTCCATTTAATATGACACTTTTGAATGCAATTAATGTGCCTACAGAGATAGGCCCAACCTCTATGAGTGGAGCACAATACATTCCACCTCCTGTGTTCTGTTGTTGTTTGTGTTGTGTTCCTGAAGAGTACAGCCTGCCCTCTGTTCAGGTTACTGCAAGGAGGTATACCCGCCGGCTGTGCCAGGGTCTCTTTTGTGACCGAGAACACTGTTGGTATGGTAGCAGTGTGGGGCTGAGTAGTTCTTTCCACTACTCATCCCTCTACTCCTGCAAAGCAGCAGTAGTCATTTGTATCGTAAGTGGGGAGAATTTGAGTGGGATGAGTCTGATTGGTGGCCCTAGTGGGAAGTTCGCCAAGCAGGCTTGACGGCTGTAATGCCAGGGCATTGGCAGAACTGTATGAGAGGCTGAGGTGCAGAGCAGGACATTAGCAGCTCTGGACTGCAGGGCCGCACCTGGGCTCGGGTCTGAATACAGAGTGCAGGGAGAGGATGCGCTCTTGATTGACAGAGCCGGGAAGCCAGGTGGGCGGGATCAAGGACCGGTGCTAGTGGACTGGCCATGCTCCCTGGAGATGCTGCTCGCGAGGATGCTGACAACATCACTTTGAAGAGAGGGAGCCAAAGGGGAGGGGGAATACAAAGGGAGGAAGGTGGGTGGAAGGAAAATAAGGCAGAATAAAGAAGAAAAAGGGGGGCAGAGTGGGAGAGGTGTTGACTTCAATGTGGTGGGGGAAGAGTCAGGGGGAAAAGCCAGTCTCTATGTGATGGGCAGCAGCTGAGAGAACAAGTGAGGGCTGGAGCAGTTTTCGAAGTGTCTTCATCCTATTGTATTATGCAGTATGTCAAGAATCTATACTTTGCACCCAGCCAAGTAGATCTGCCGCCGCCAGGGGGGGTGGACTGGGAACCAAGAGGCCCTGGAAATAACTTCCAAAGTGGCCCCGTATTACACATTTTCAGTACGCCCAACCTTTTTGCTATGAGAACATGTGGAAATAAAATAGGCTACCACACAAAAGAGGCAGGGGTGCAGAAGCCAACCAGGAAATCTACAGTGTTCCCTATAGGCCAGTCATCTCCAGAGTTCCCTGTAGGCCAGTCCACCCCAACCCGGGTGCAGAGGCCTGGCAGGAAATCTCCAGAGCCTATAGCCTAGCAGGAAATCTCCAGAGCTCCCTATAGGCCAGTCCACCCCTGCCCAGGGTGGAGTGGCCTACTGGGAAATCTCCAGAGCTCCCTATAGGCCAGTCCACCCCTGCCCAGGGTGCAGAGGCCTAGCAGGAAATCAGCAGAGTTATCTTTAGGCCATTACCCCTGCCCAGGGTGCAGAGGTATAGCAGGACATCTCCAGAGTTCCCTATAGCCCAGTCCACCCCTGCCCAGGGTGCAGAGGCCTAGCGGGAAATCAGAAAAGTTCCCTGTAGGCCAGCCGACCCCTGGCCACAGCTAGCGGGATCAACATGTGGTCGCAATCATGACCATGCAACGTCGCCTAACATCACACTCCTTTTCACTAGCCCACACTTTGACCACACATCTCATTTTCACAGTGCTATGAGTATATCGCCATTTCAAGCAACAGTATCCCACCTCACCGGACTCGTCAGCAACCTCGTACACCACATGCTTGTACACTACCCTTCCCTCGTGCACCACATACTTGTACACTACCCTTCCCTCGTACACCACATGCTTGTACACTACCCTTCCCTCGTACACCACATGCTTGTACACTACCCTTCCCTCGTACACCACATGCGTGTACACTACCCTTCCCTCGTACACCACATGCGTGTACACTACCCTTCCCTCGTACAGCACATGCTTGTGCACTACCCTTCCCTCGTACATCACATGGGTGTACACTACCCTTCCCTCGTGCACCACATGCTTGTAAACTACCCTTCCCTCGTGCACCACATGCTTGTACACTACCCTTCCCTCGTACACCACATGCTTGTACACTACCCTTCCCTCGTACACCACATGCTGTACACTACCCTTCCCTCGTACACCACATGCGTGTACACTACCCTTCTCTCGTACACCACATGCTTGTGCACTACCCTTCCCTCGTACACCAGAGGCTTGTACACTACCCTTCCCTCGTACACCACATGCTTGTACACTACCCTTCCCTCATGCACCACATGCTTCTACACTACCCTTCCCTCGTACACCACATGCTTGTACACTACCCTTCCCTCGTACACCACATGTGTGTACACTACCCTTCCCTCGTACACCACATGCTTGTACATTACCCTTCCCTTGTACACCGCATGCTTGTACACTACCCTTCCCCCGTACACCACATGCATGTACACTACCCTTCCCTCGTACACCACATGCTTCTACACTACCCTTCCCTCGTTTACCACATGCTTGTACACTACCCTTCCCTCGTACACCACAGGCTTGTACACTACCCTTCCCTCGTACACCACATGCGTGTACATTACCCTTCCCTTGTACACCGCATGCTTGTACACTACCCTTCCCCCGTACACCACATGCATGTACACTACCCTTCCCTCGTACACCACATGCTTCTACACTACCCTTCCCTCGTTCACCACATGCTTGTACACTACCCTTCCCTCGTACACCACAGGCTTGTACACTACCCTTCCCTGCGTGTACACTACCCTTCCCTCGTACACCACATGCTTGTACACTACCCTTCCAAACTTTGCCCCCAGCCACTACTGAATACTGCTCCCCGCCGTAGTCTATCACACACTCCTCAGCACTGCACCCCCAGACCTGGGTTTCCCAGGAGTCGGAATGATTCGTCTCTTCCGCCCTCTCCATTCGTCCTTCACTGCATTTCATCATTCCACTTTTCCACACTACTCAACACTGCTTGGCTGTCGTAGTGCGCTCTACCTTTGCATGCAACAGCACTGCTTCACCCCAAACTAGGGCTGTCTTCAGCCAGACCGAGTAGCGCTGCCTGATTTGGGGGTATTTTCTGCCCCGCACCTTGAACCATGAGAGCCAGGATCACAGATGCGGTGTGTGGCTCAGATAACATAACATGGGGTGCATATAGGAAAAGCGGGCTCTTGGAGCCATGGTGCAAGGTGATCCTGGACACTGTGAGATTTCACTTTATTGCATGAAGCAGGCATGCAGTCTACTGTCATGATTAATTAGGAGTGATGTGTTTCATGTGTTGCTTAATGCGTGGCATGGACCAAGAGGCTGCAACAGAAGGGAGTCCATCGACTTCATGGTAGAGCTGTTCGTTTTCCCCACCTGGCCCACATGTATGACATCTTCACGGATATATAGCGCTGGCCCTGAGAAGATTCAGTCTACCTACCTGCCCCACATCCCACTGACACTACCTTTCTGGGCTGGCAGAGTCCCTCAATATGTAAGGGGAGGCTTCGGCCTGCATGGGAAGACATGTGGATGGCCCCAGCATCAATGTGCATTCACGGCACCGACGCCAGACCTAAAACACGCAGCCTAGGGTCACATGCACACACATGCACACACACATGCACACACATGCACACACATGCACACACACATGCACACACATGCACACACATGCACACACATGCACACACATGCACCTGACTGTTTTCCAGATTTATGCTTTTATGGCTTCCAGATGGAATAGAGCTAAGAAGCAGGAGAAAGGCGTGCAGCACATGCCCACTTTGGAAGCTCATGCCCTCTTCGGAACCCTGGCATTTGATTTGGCCGCAAAGAGAGCAAATGCCTGCAAACAAGCCTGACATGTGAGCCCTTTCTCCTCCCAGCTGTGCGCTATTGCCGGGCTAGTCTCACCAGTGATGCACAGCCCACCATCCATTCACAAAGTCCCACTTAATTCCATGTTGCCACCTTACCTCTCCAAAAGAAATGCCAAAGCCCACACTTCTAGACCCACTAGGACCCCTTACACAGAGAGACTAATTATGCCCAAAATGAAAAGATGCAAAGCTGGAGGCGCCAGCCTCCCTTACCTTGCTGCCAAGCTCTGGATCAACCTCCCACCATCCTGAGGGCAGAGAATCCTACTGGATCTTCTGCAAAGCACTAAAAACACAACTATTCACATAAACCTGAACCCCTCCCATCTTGCCCTTCACCAGGGACTTTTCTGTCCCACCGTCCTCCTGCTTGCTCTGTAGGATAATTGCCACCTGGTTTTGTACCTATGTATGGTTATGTATGTGTTCTTTGTTTTCTATGATGTCATTTAGTCATACCTTTGGTACCTTGTACTTGTATGAAACCATGCCTGTATTACACTAGCCTGACTAGTGCTTTGTACCTGCAACATCGACTCAATGCCGGTTATACGTTAAAGGTTTGAATCAACAGGTTCGAAATACAATAGGGTCGAATCAAAAGGACCGAAAACAAAAGGTTTGAAATGATTTATTTATTTATTTTGGGGGGTCCCCCCACAACCCCTGTTTTTGTGGTAAAAAACACTTTTTTTACCTATACGGAAACCCAAAAAAATATATATAATTAAAAAAAAATCGAATCTTTTGTTTTCGGTCCTATTGACCCAACCCTATTGCGTTTGAAACTTTTGTATTTGCACCTCTAACCGGACACCCTCAATGCTTATGGGTTGTATGCACGCTTTACAAATGCAATAAATAAATAAATAAATACATAAACATTTCAGCACAACTCCACAGAAAAAAACACAGTGCGCCCGCAGCAGGAGAGTCAGTGTCAACAACCCCACGTGCACGGTAAGAGGCAAAGAAAGCACATCTAGAAAGAAAAAAATATAAAATGGAGAGGGTCACAACACACTTAGAGAGGAGAGAGTGAGACAAAGGAGAAGAAAGATAGAGAGAGCGAAAAAGAGAGAGTGAAAGGAAAACGAGAGAACAATTAGAGTGGGAGCGAGAGAAAGAGAGCGGAAAAAGAGAGTGAGAGGAGAACAAGAGAGAGCAAGAGAGAGAGATGAAAAAGAGAAAGAGAGAAAGAGAGACAGAGAGAGATAAAAAGAGAGAGCGACAAAGAGAGAGAGAAAGAGCTAGAGAGAGATAGGGAGAGAGAGGAACAAGGGAGAAACGAGAGGGAGAGGAAGAGAGGCAGAGAGGAGAAAAAGAGAGGAAGAGAAAGAAAGAGGGTGGAAAATGAGAGTGAGAAGAGAGGGAGAACGATAGAGCGTTTAAGAGGGGGAGAAAGAGATAGAGAAAAATAGAGTGACAGGAGAGGAAGAGAGGGGAGAAGAGGAATAATGAAGGGGAGAGAGAAAGAGGAGAAAGAGAGAGAGGAGAGGAGGAGGGAGAGGCAGGGGAGGGAGAGAGAAAGAGAAAGAAAGAGAGAGAGAGAAGGAGAAAGTGAGAGACAAAAAGGCGGAGAAAGAGAGCAAGAGAGATGAGAACGAGAGAGCAAGAGAGAGCAAGAGAGAGAGAGGTGGAGCGAAAGAGAGATGGAAGTGAGGGAGACACGGGGGAGTGTGGGAGAGTGAGAGATTGAGAGAGTGATGAGATTGGGCAGTTCTGTCGCCTGGTCCTCACTGAATATTTCACGGCAGTTCATCAAACTAAAGCAAAGAACCGCTGGGTTTGAATTTCAGAAAAAAACATCCTGCAGGAGCCTCATGGAGGAAACTCAATGTCTTGCATGACAGCACAGGGATTTGAAAACTGCCAGAGTAATGCCAATTTATGACATATTAGGTCCAAAGGCTGGGAGCAGAATCTGAGATTGCATCGCCCGCAGTGCAGGCAACACAACAGGGAGCACCGTGGTCCTGCTGTGGCGCAGAGTAGAGCCCTTAGCTGTAAACATCGACTACACATCTGCATGTGCGGCTAACATCAATGCATAGAACATTGTGTGTATGAGAGAGAGAGAGAGAGCGAGAGAGAGCGAGCGAGAGAGAGAGAGAGATGCAGAGAGGGAGCGAGGA